>NC_052624.1:253280224-253581578 GCF_016161935.1 Mauremys reevesii
AACCTAAGTTATGCTACTCCAGCTACATGAATAACGTAGCTGGAATTGACGTACTCTAGGTTAATTTACTGCAGTGCCTACACCGCGCTGCATCAATGGAAGATGCTCTCGTTCTGGTGGAGTACCTGAGTTGACCGGAGAGCGCTCTGCAGAGACTCACTAAATCGACTCCACTGCATCCATTGCAGCAGCGTCAATCTCCGTTAAGTGTAGCCAGGGCCTCAGATATAGCTCCCTTAAAAAGGGGTGTGTTATCTCAGCAATGGACTTAGCTCAACTTTTTCCTTGTTCCTCAGATTCAAGTTTCATTCAAGCACTGAATTCATCCAGGCTCCAGCTCAGTTATCCAATAGCATTTCCTCTGTTTGGAGCTTTCATCAGCAAGAGCTCTCCCAAGCATGGGCTATAGAACCTGCCATGTGTTTTCATCACTCTCCAGGAGTGTTCAGCCCACAAAAACCTGTCACATACAAGAGGGGTTGCAATATTTGTTCTGCATATTTTCAGAAAGGAAAGTAGGAAAGAGTTACCTGGGAGAGCCACACTTCAGGGATACGTCTATTTTCCTCCCCTGCTGGACTGGACTGAGCCCACTTCTCCATATGGTGCTCGCTCAACAGGGACAGGCTGGCAAACCTATAAGAGAACAGTTCAGCTCTTTCTTATTTGTTTCCCTCTGCATTTGCAAATTGCATACAACCAAAATAGAAGCCTGTTATTTCCTAGCTCCCAACCTACAGTATTTCAAAGTGCCCAAGAGAGTCTGACACTCAGCTCCTATCAACCTTTAATTGGGGTTGGTTGGCTTATTCCTTTAACTGCTGTTGAAGCCATTTTTAGGAACAGTTGGCCTTCTCCCATCTCATTTTACTGTCACTCCCCTACCACTCCCAGCCCATAATCTAAGCAGGACCTAGAGTGTTGGGGACTCTCTCAGTAACTAGTCATGTTGTTCTGACTACAGGCAAGACAAGTGGGTGCAAGATGTCCCCTGCCCTGTAGATCTGCACACCACCCCTAGCTCTTGTCAGAAAGAGATCAGGTTTGGTTGAAGTTGCTTGTAAAGACATTTGCTCTTCATGATTTGTTTAGGGAAAATTCTCCCTAGTTCTTTCTGATGGGAAATGTAAACTGGCACAGTTACTGTAGTCTCAGAAATCCTGTGACTGCCAAGTCTGTCCTTAGCTCAATTGTGAATTTGCCTCTGAAAAGATACATACAGTCCAGTTTTGTTCTTTTGTTTTTCCAGTGCCACAACTAATCTCAATCCCATGTGTGGGTGGCTGGTTTAGCCATAATACCAGAATCTGGATGTAATGGCGTTCTGACACCAAGGCTCAGCACTGCTGTGGAGACCCGCTAAATGAGCCTCTCAAATTGAGTATTAAATAAATCATGGACCTGTCCCAGACGTGTAGATGAACATCCTGTGTATTTGCTGGTGTAATATGGCTCCAGAAAAGGTTTCAGTAGTAAACTACCATTAGCATTAAATGTCATTTATTTTGCATTAGAAACCCACAGAGCCAAAGATAAACAATGAAGACAGAGTACTAGTAATAAAGTGCCCTGGCTTGCAAAGTGCTGAATGCTTCTAGCTTCCAATGAAATCAGTGGAATTCAGGGCACACAGCACCTTGCAGGTGATGCTCAGCACCTCACAGGATTGAGCCAAAGGTAACAGTTGTTAAGCAGAGCTGTGGAAAAAGCTTGACTACTTTAGGAATGGTTGAGAAAGTACAATGTAGAGATGCATTATGTAAAGCAGGGGTTCCCAAACACAAAATTCTTATAAACATTGAAAGGAGAACATAATTTATAAAAGAACCTAGGGAGAAGTTTAAATGATTTCAGGGCAAATATTGTGCAAAGAATCAAGAATACTCTGGGTCAGATCCTCATTTGGTGTACATCGGGATAGCTCCATTTTACCCAATTTACACCAATCTATACCATCTATATAAGAACTGTATATGATCCAGACCTTCTTTTTCATTTGTGAAGCTAAATAAACCGTAATCTTCTTTTAATTCTCAGCAAAAAGAATATATGTTTTTAGGAGGTTGGCAGAGAGAAAAACCCTATTTGTATTATGTATGTTAATTAGCAGGCAGGCTACCAATTCCTACAGGAAATGTGTTTACAGAGAGGAAGTCAGTTGGGAGAGAGAGAGAGAGACACAGACAGACAGACACCCACTTAACCTTTGGCACATATATTTCATCAGGCCAGCAAGAGAGAAGTACTGGAGCAAACAATATGCCCAATTAATTGGTTTGGAAACATTTCAAACAGCAAAAAGCTCACACAGATGTTGATCTGTTTCACTGCTAAGAAAGTGTTATGAATATTATTGATTCAGGGCAGGATTTTCAAAAGCACCTAAGTGCTTTAGAAGCACACTTCACTTAGGTGTTATTGAAATCTCCCCTTCCTCCCCCTGAGTCAGCAGTGCTAAAGCAGCAAAAATATTTCTCATGACCAGTACATGACCAGTGAACAGGCATAAAATAGTCAATCTAAGTATTTCACAGATTTCCTCCTTTAGTAATTTAGACACTGAGAACTTGATCATGGAAAATGCTGAGCATCAGTTTGATCCAGCAAAGCATTAAGCACATGCTTAACTTTAAACATATGTGTAGTCCTACTACTGGAACTGCATTGCTGGATCATAGAATCATAGATATGTAGAATTTCTAGGGACCTCAATAGGTCATCTAGTCCAGTCCCTTGCACCGAGGCAGGACTAAGGATTATCTAGACAGTCCCTGACAAGCATTCTTAAAAATCTCCAGTGACTGAGAGTCCACAATGTCCCTAGGTAATTTGTTCCATTGCTTAATCTGGTCCCACAACGTGCTTGCAACCCCTCCCAGCTTAGTATTGTCTGCAAACTTTATGAGTGTACTCTCTAAGCCATTATCCAAATAATTTATAAAGATATGGAATAGAACCAGACCCAGGACAGCTCCCTGCGAGACCTCATTTGATATGCCCTTCCTGCTTGATTGTGAACCATTGATAACTGGGTCTAAGTAAACTTTTCCAACCAGATGTGCACTCACCTTATAGTAAATTTATCTAGACTATATTTCCCTAATTTGTTTATGAGAAGGTCATGTGAGACAGAATCAAAAGCCTTACTAACGTTGAGATATATCACATCTACTGCTTTCCCCTTATCCACAAGGTTGTTACCCTGTCAAAGAAGGATTTTAAGTTGGTTTGACATGATTTGTTCTTGATAAATACATGTTGAGTGTTTCTTATTTTCTTCTACATGCCTACAAATTGATTATTTGCTCCATTATCTTTCCAGATATCAAAGTTAAGCTGACTGGTCTATAATTCCCTGAGTTGTCCTTATTCCTCTTTTTATAGGCAGGTGCTATATTTGCCCCTTTCCAGTCCTCTGGGGTCTCTCCTGTCCTCCATAAATTCTCAAAAAGATAATCACTAATGACTCAGATCTCTTCAGCCAGTTCCTTAAGAATTGTGGGAGGTATTTCATCAGGCCCTGCCAACCTGAAGACATCTCACTTGTTTAAGTTAAGATTGTTCTTTACCTATTTGAGCCTCAAATCCTACAGTCTTCAGCACCTTGCAGGATTGATCCCCAAATATCTAACTATGAAAGAGCTAGAAAATTGCTGATCTTTTTTTCACAATTTAGGATCTCATTCTGTGAGGTGCTGAACATCTATAACTTCTGTTAGGTCAATGGCGATTACAGGTGCTCAGAGCTTTTCATGATTAGATCAGTGTGACCACCTGTACAATAAATGGGACCAAGATTTCAAAGGCACATGATCCCAACCTCCAACTTACACTGATATACATGAGAACTGGAGTTAGCCCAGGTGTTTGTGTGTGAAAAGAGGAAGAGCAATAAAACTCCAACCTACGGGTTCACTTTCTTCAGTCTGGGCACATTTTGATCACAAAGGCAAGTGAAATAACCACAAAAACCAAAACTTCTCCCCCCACACACCCCAAAAAATGCTAGTTTTCCTCATATTGCACAAAGATTGCAAGTGCTACAGCAATGTATTGTTTTAATTAACCTCATCCCGCTGCTTGATTCTTTTGTAGACATATTCAGGGAATGGTTTACGTGTAATGTATTTTCCGTCTCCTGCTGTGACATTGAAAACTCCATCTTTGTACACCACTTTGCCTCTTGAAATTGTCACAACTGGGAGCCCATGGCAGATCATTCCTTCAAATATATTGAAATTGTTGGCATGGTGATGTGTCTTTGCAGATATAGTCCTGTGTTTTCAAAACAAACAGAAACCCAAATAAATTACTATTACCCTTACATTCTACTCCAACATGAAGCACCAAGAAATGGAGGGGGAAAGAATTTAGCAGCATTATTAAACTGCAGCTTTGCACTATAGATCATGGAAGCAGCTGTAAAAATAGAATACAGCATTAACATTTTATTGAAAAGTAATTGCATTTCAAAAGAATAAAAAGGGGTTTCAAATGAAAGGGACTTTGCAGCCTTCAATGCAGAATTTTCCACTGCAAAGAAGTTAGTGTAAAAAACATCAGATCCTTATTTTTGGACTTATCTCATAATTTAACAAATAAGTCTATGTTCAAAATCACAGCCTGGAAAAAATGTGTCCTTTCAACCAAAGTGAGCTCGCAACACCTGGTTTGAAAAGTTTGGCTCTAGCAAGTAAGAGATTGAGAAGTATTAACAAGACAAGACCTTGGAGAATCAGAATATGGTAACGAATATTGGTCACTGCTAGATTGGCCTGGATTTGAACTGGTGACCTAGAGCTCAACACCACGTCCCTACGCTATGTTACTTTACTGGGGCTATGATAATACTACTTTGCACTTGTAGTATCATTCCTCCAAGGATATAAAGCAATTTATGTTAATTAAACATCACAATACTTCTTTGAGGTAGATGAGCATTATTATCTTCAGTTTATAGATGGGTAGACTAAGAGACAGAACTAAGGGTACGGCCAGTGATGAGTTGCCAAAATCTTAACAGTCGGTTCCCTATAAAAAGTTCTGATTTAAGGGATGTGCCACAGTATGTATTTTTTGTACCAATAGGGTTGCCATACATACGTATTTTCCTGGGAGGAATTTTTAAAATTTAAAAATTCCTCCTGGACAACGATTTAAGAACCAAAAAGCCTGACATGTCCAGGAAAATACGGACGTATGTTAACCCCACCTAAAGTTCTTTTTTAAAAAGATGGGCCTGAACTAGAAATGAGCTCCGGTTCACATGTGTGGGTCCCCGACACTCCCTGGGGGTGTGCTAGGGTGACCAGATGTTCCGATTTTATAGGGAAAGTCCCGATTTTTGGGTCTTTTTCTTATATAGGCTCCTATTACCCCCCCCCACCCCCTGTCCCGATTTTTCACACTTGCTGTCTGGCTGCAGACAGGGGCATGGGGCAGGGCTAGCTGGAGGCAGGAGGTGCGGGACCGGCTGCAGGCAGGGCAGGGGGCGTGGAGCTGGCTGGAGACAGGAGGCTGCGGGGGTGGCTGGAGGCAAGTGGGTACAGGGTTGGCTGGAGACGGGGGGTTGTGGGGCTGGCTGGAGGCAGGGCAGGGGCTGGCTGCATGCAGGGCAGGAGGGAACGGGGCTGGCTGGAGATGGGGGGTGGGGCTGGCTGGCTTCGGGCAGGGCCACAGGGGGTGCAGCAGGGGCTGGCTGGCTGCAGGCAGGGGGTGCAGGGCTGGCTGGCTTCGGGCAGGGCCGCAAGGTGGGGTGCGGCAGGGGTTGGCTGGAGACAGGGCAGGGGGTGCGGCAGGGGCTGGCTGTGGGCAGTGTGGCAGGGGTTGGCTGGAGACAGAGAAGGGTGCGTGGCAGGGTCTGTCTGCAGGCAGCGGGTGCGGGGCTGGCTGCAGGCAGGGCAGGGGGTGCGGCAGGGGCTGGCTGCGGGCAGGGCAGGGGGTGCGGCAGAGGCTGGCTGCGGGCAGAGTGGTGAGTATTCATGGGGAGAGACACTCAGAGCAGCCCGAGCAGCAGGACGCAGTCCATACCCAGCAGAGCAGCTGGGGACCCACCAGGCAGCAGCGGGAGCCCCAGGGCCAGGGGTTGGGCAAGCAGCAGCAGCAACAGGGCCCGTGCCCAGGGCCAGGCAGTGAGCCACATGGCTCCTGCAGCGCAGTGCCTCCGGTGGCCAGAGAAGGAATTATATCACTTCCTGGCCAGAGCCCATCAAAGCCACAGCGCCCCCTCACAGGAAAGTGGGTTAACAACTGGTTCTAAAACTGCTTCAAAATTTAACAACCGGTTCACGTGAACCGGTTTGAACTGTCTCCAGCTCACCACTGGGTACATCTACCCAGTGAGTGGTTGCAAATCTCAGAGGCCAGACCAACAGACTTGCGCTCACGCTATGGCACTAAAAAATAGCTGCGTAACTGTTTGGGCTGGAGCTTGGGGTCTGAAGCTTAAGGAAGCTAGATTCTCGCTAGAGAGGATCAAGGGAGACTATGCCAGGTTGGGTAAGACGCTCAAGGAAATTGAGGCTCAGGTGATCTTCAGTGGGATTCTACCTGTCCCTAGGGAAGGGCGCCAAAGGGGTGAGAGGATCGTGATGATTAATAGTTGGCTGAGGGAGTGGTGTTACAAGGAGGGCTTTGGGATGTATGGGCACTGGGAGGCTTTTGGGGACAGACAACTGTTCTCAAGGGATGGGCTCCACCTAAGTAGGGAAGGAAGTAGACTTCTAGGAGGGAGGCTGGCTCATCTGATTAAAAGAGCTTTAAACTAGACACTGGGGGGAGACGGTCGGGAGAGGTCCTAGTGCTCTCCACGCCAAATTTTCACATTGGGAGTGAGGGCAACAAGATAACAACAGATATAGCCAAAGGGGGGCGGTTACGTGTAAGGAAGAGGGGGGGGACAGATTCTAGATCTACAAGTCATACTGGAAGTACTGTGTCCCTACCGAGTTGGGTGAAAAGAGTGAGAGGAGCCCAACAGGAAAAATTAGGATGTTTGTTCACCAATGCGAGAAGCTTAGGTAACAAA
Source organism: Mauremys reevesii (assembly GCF_016161935.1). Lineage (NCBI taxonomy): Eukaryota > Metazoa > Chordata > Testudines > Geoemydidae > Mauremys > Mauremys reevesii. The sequence continues at coordinate 253,287,252 of NC_052624.1, forward strand.
ATGGAGGAACTGGAGCTCCTGGTCCGGGAATTGAAACCGGATATCGTAGGAATAACAGAAACATGGTGGAACGGTAGCCATGACTGGAGTACAGGTATGGAAGGGTATGTGCTGTTTAGGAAAGACCGATGCAAAGGTAAAGGTGGGGGAGTAGCACTGTATATCAATAATGAGGTAAAATGTAATGAGATAACTAGCGCTGCAATGGACAATACAGAGTCTGTTTGGGCAATGGTCACATTGGGGAAGAAAACTACCAGAGCCTCATCCAGGATAGTGATTGGGGTGTGCTATAGACCGCCAGGATCTAGCTTAGAGATGGATAGAGAGCTCTTTAATGTTTTTAAGGAGGTAAACACTAATAGGAACTGCTTGATCATGGGGGACTTTAACTTCCCGGATATAGATTGGGAAACAAATGCTAGTAATAATAATAGGGCTCAGCTTTTCCTAGACGTGATAGCTAATGAATTCCTTCATCAAGTGGTTGCTGAACCGACGAGGGGGGATGCCATTTTAGATTTGATTTTGGTGAGTAACGAGGACTTTGTTGAGGACATTGTTGTAGGGGACAACCTTGGCTCGAGTGATCATGAGCTAATTCGTTTCCAAATAAATGGGAGGATAATCAATAGTGCATCTGAGACTAGGGTGTATGATTTCAAAAGGGCTAATTTTACTAAATTAAGGCGACTAGTTAGGGAAGTGGACTGGGCTAACATATTTAGGGATCTAAGGGCAGATGACGCCTGGGGTTACTTCAAGTTGAAGTTGCAGGACTTGTCAGAGGTATGTATCCCGAGAAGGGGGAAACGGCTCATAGGTAGCAGTTTTAGACCGAGCTGGATGAGCAAGCGTCTTAGAGGGGTCATTAAGAAAAAGCAGAAAGCGTACCAGGAGTGGAAAATGGGAGGGATCAGCAAGGAAACCTACCTTATTGAGGTCAGAGGGTGCAGGGAAGCTGTGAGAAAGGCAAAGCGACGAGTGGAGATGGACCTAGCGAAGGGGATTAAAACCAATAGCAAACGGTTTTTTAGCCATATAAATAGGAAGAAAACCAAGAAAGAAGAAGTGGGACCGCTTAAAACTTTAAATGGAGTGGAGATTAGGGATAATCTTGGAATGGCACAATATCTGAACGAATACTTTGCCTCGGTCTTTAATGAGGCTAATGAAGGGCTAAGGAATAGCGATAGAGGGACTGATGGGAATGAAGATATGGGGGTAGACATTACGGTATCTGAGGTAGAAGCCAAACTTGAACAGCTTAACGGAAGTAAATCGGGGGGCCCAGATAATCTTCATCCTAGAATATTAAGGGAATTGGCGAGGGATATTGCTAGCCCGTTAGCGATAATCTTTAATAAATCCCTAAATTCGTGGATTGTACCGACTGACTGGAGATTAGCTAATGTAGTTCCTATATTCAAGAAGGGGAAAAAAAGTGACCCGGGGAATTATAGGCCTGTTAGTCTAACATCTGTAGTATGCAAAGTCATGGAAAAAATCTTAAAAGAGAGTGGTTCCGGAGCATGAGGCCGATGGCAACTGGGATAGATTACAGCATGGATTTACGAAAGGTAGATCGTGCCAAACCAACTTGATCTCCTTCTTTGAGAGAGTAACAGATTTTTTAGACAAGGGAAATGCGGTGGATCTCATATATCTGGATTTCAGTAAGGCGTTTGATACAGTACCGCATGAAGAACTACTGGTTAAATTGGAAAAGATGGGGATCGAAATGAAAATCCAGAGGTGGATAAGGAGCTGGTTAAAGGGGAGACTGCAGAGGGTAGTATTGAAGGGGGAACTGTCCGATTGGAGGGGGGTTACCAGTGGAGTTCCTCAAGGCTCGGTTTTGGGTCCGATTTTATTCAATCTATTTATTGCTGACCTGGGAACCAAGAGTAGGAGTGGGCTGATAAAGTTTGCGGATGACACCAAGTTGGGGGGTATTGTCAATTCGGAAGAGGATCGGGATATTCTCCAGGGAGATTTAGATGACCTTGTAAACTGGAGCATTAGTAACAGGATGAAATTCAATAGTGAGAAGTGTAAGGTTATGCATTTAGGGATGTCTAACAAGAACTTTAGTTATAAGCTGGGGACGCACCAGTTGGAAGTAACGGAGGAGGAGAAGGACCTAGGAGTCCTGGTTGATCGCAAGATGACTATGAGTAGGCAATGTGATGTGGCCGTTAAAAAAGCTAATGCGGTCTTGGGTTGCATTAGGCGAGGTATTTCTAGTAGGGATAAGGAGGTGCTAGTCCCGTTATATAAGGCGTTGGTGAGACCTCATTTGGAGTATTGTGTGCAGTTTTGGTCTCCCATGTTTAAGAAGGATGAATTCAAACTAGAACAGGTACAAAGAAGGGCCACTAGAATGATCCGAGGAATGGAAGGCCTTTCGTATGAAAGGAGACTTGAGGAGCTCGGTTTGTTTTCCTTAACCAAAAGAAGGATAAGAGGAGATATGATTACACTCTTTAAATATATCAGAGGGATAAATACCAGGGAAGGAGAAGAATTATTTCAGCTCAGTGCTAATGTGGACACAAGGACGAACGGATATAAACTGTCAGTCAGGAAATTCAGGCTTGAAATTAGACGAAGGTTTCTAACCATCAGGGGAGTGCAATACTGGAACAGTCTACCGAGGGAAACAGTGGGGGCGAAGGACCTCCATGACTTTAAGATTAAGCTAGATAAGTTTATGGAGGGGATGGTATGATAGGATAACGGGCTTAGTCAATAGGTCAATTATGTGCCTGGTATGATATAACCTTTTCCAGAGGGTTTGGCTGGAGAGTCTTGCCCGCATGCTCGGGGTTCAGCTGACCGCCATATTTGGGGTCGGGAAGGAATTTTCCTCCAGGGAAGATTGGCAATGGCCCTGGAGGTTTTTCGCCTTCCTCCGAAGCATGGGGCAGGGGTCACTTGCTAAGGAGTGGGTGGATCGGCTTATGTGGCCTGCATCTTGCAGGAGGTCAGACTAGATGATCATAATGGTCCCTTCTGATCTTGAATTCTATGATTCTATGAAGGGGAGGGGCTTCAAAGCCCAAACTCCAGCCCAAGCTACAATGCCTACACAACTATTTTTAGTGCCAGAGCCCAAGCCCAAGTCTGTCAATCTGGCCTGTGAGACCTGCTGTATAGATGAACCCTAACATGGGGTCCCCAATGCGGTGCCCGCAGGTGCCATGGCGCCCGCCAGGGCATCTAACTGTGTCCACGTACTGGCTGGCAGACAAGCACCCGCCGAAATGCCACCAACAAGCTGCATCATCCAGAGGCGTAGCCGCTGAAATGCGGCATTTTGGGGGCGATGCCTATTCATGTTGCTGCATTTCGGCGGATGCTCATCCACCGCCACAGTCCTCCGTGGCGCGTCGTCTGGCAGCCGCCAGATGAAAAAGTTTGGGGACCACTGCCCTAAGAGATGAAAGGATTATGTAAATGAGGAAATGGACCAGAATAACTCTTCTGTAATAGCTCCCTGTGTGGACATTCTATTCTGGAATAAAAATCACCATCTTCTGGAATAATTAGCATGATTTATGTATAGCTTATTCTGCAATAGCTATTTCCGTACTGACAAGCCCTAAGTGGCTACAGAGTCAGCAGAAGAGCTGAGATTAGAACTCAAATGTCCTGGCTCTTTTCCCCTGGGCCTAACACATGGCCTCCCATTAAGTATAGGATGGGGAGTGTGATTTTTATTTAGTTATTTTCCATTTCCCCTCTGAGTTTTAGTTTTACTTGGGCATTTTGCCTTTTTATTTTTTACATTTACATTTTCACTTACTGAACATGGTTTGGAAGTAGCCAGAGATTTTCAGCCTTGGCCACTCATGTTGTACAAAAAAGTATTATGTATGTGAAAACACAGTCCTGAACATTATTTCAGAGGCCTTACTTTGTGAAAGAGTTTTCAAAGACAAAGCTAAGATGGTATTCCCTATGTTCATCAGTTTCCAGAAGAGCAATTATATTTTTAATAAGAGCAATACTAAAAATCTTAATACCTGACTGACTTTGAATAAGTGTTTTCTTGAGGGTTTACCATTTTCAATAGTGTTCATGCATCAAGTACTTTAAAGGATTAATTAGGCAAACAGATGCAGGAAAATCTTAGTGATTGCACTACCACACTTTTCCGATTTTTTTGGAAGAACATGTAGTTGTCCTTTCATATTGATCGGTAAATCATGAAGACTTAGTGGAGGTGATTGCTTTTAAGTGTTGTAGCAAATCTGTGGCAGCTGACTTTTCATTAGATACCTCACATGCGCTGTATTCTCAATGGCTGCTTTGCCCAAGGGAAAAGATGCTCTTTATTTAGCACGCTTTAAGTAGAAAACAGACACATACACATGCTTCAGTGTCAAGATCATCTTCTTGGTTATACGCATCTCCGAGATGGAAGAGATGGAAGGAAAAGCTCAAGAACATTCTCTCAATATTGATCAATCCCACCAAAAACTTTGAACCAGTTCACCCACCAGCGTTAGCAATAACTATAGACAGAGTGCATCCCTGTGAGCAGCCTTCTGTGGTACCTTTATGGGTACAACTGCCACAGTGGTGAGTAACAGTGCCCATGATGGAATTATCCTTAGGGATCATATCCTATCATACATTAGCACAGAGCCACTAAACTCTGGAAAGGTGTCAGAAAGATGTGGAAGCTAGCTAAAATCCTTAGCCTCCCTGATGAGTGTACTTCAGCATACTATAGCAGAGGCACACTAGGTGGGCATGTCACCAAACAAAAAGAGACACACAAAATTCATAGGAGATGGCACAAGTAAGAAAGAAATCCAATGGCAGTGATAAAAATTTACTAGATAACATAATGGATTTTCTGGAGGCTGCCTTCCACAAAGCTCCTTTACAGCAGTGTAATACAAGTATTAATCTTCAGAAAGTACAGCACGATCTAAGTACAGTCTCCTTAATAGCCCTTGATAAAATAAATTAATTGATTGATTTAAAAAAAAAACCTCCACAGTTACGTGTGACCTTTTGGAATCCCTGGTAATAGCCATAACAGTTGAAGTGTCCCAGTACATGCAAAAGTAGAAAGAATGACCGAACACCTGATTAAACAGAAGCCAGAGAAGCACTGATTGACCCAGAGAGCATGACAATACAATTTTGCATCAAAGTGTTTGTTGTTATCATTGACAAGATCATCATTGAGCAGCATTACCAGGAAGCTTCTGAAAGTTCCTGTATTTGCTTTGAATGATATTGACTGCTCAGCTAATGGCACTTGCATTTGAACTGCTCCTGCCAATTTTCAATCTAAGTGCCCAAATCTGCCATCTTTACTGGGGCTGAAAATGGTACTGTTTTGAGCAATGGGATTTCTGGTGGATTAAGGAATTACTCAATGTAAGGAAGGTATAATCTGACTGAAAGCATCCAAGACCTGAACAAGTGAGTACATTGATGAATTTAAGTACTCCAACTTTGGTTACTAATTACATAGGTTCTTGTTCCAGGCTAGACATTATCAAATGCAGACTGAGATCAACCATAGTGGGACAGAATGAACACAGCCATTTGGTTTAGTAGGATTATTAAAGTAATCAGGCCTGGTTCTTCTCTTGCTCACATCACTGGAATATACTGACTTCAGTAAAGCTACTTTGGATTTTGAGTGAGTGAGTGTGCGTATATAGGGAAGAATAAGATCTTCTGAAAATATCATTGCACATGTGTTACACACACACAATTGTATGTGTCCTAGTATTTTTAAAGACACCTTTCACCATGGTATCTAATTGCTGGTATTTAATGTATGAAATGTTCAAAATTATGCTCACACTTCAAAGGGGTTAAGAGCACCACGACATCACAAGTTGCTCTGCTAACACGTGTTTCTCTTTCTTATGTATAATAACAAGCAGTCTCTTGGCAAAAAGTTGTTACCTTGTGTGGCTTTCCCCCATGTACAGCTGGGGCTGAAGATTGACAAAAAATGTGACAGATACAGGCTGCAGATTTTTTTTTTTAAACGAGTGCAGATTTGTCCACCAACATTAGATAACTAGAGCCTATTGAAGTCAACATAAAGGCTCCAATTGATTTCAGTGAGCTTTAGATTAAGCCTGTTAAAGCCTGACCCTGCAAGAAGCTCTGCTCCCATTGTCTTTGCAGGGCCAAATCACTACTTGTCCATGTTTCTTGGGCACTAAAAGGTGTCAGCGAAACAACAGCTGACAGTATGTGTGTTGGTATGCGCACATTGCTGTGCGCTCCCCACTGACCCTCCTATTTGGAATGTAACATTTAATTGCTTTTGTTTCATTGGGGTTTGGGTTCTCAAAATGCACACACACAATACAACAGCCAATGAGAGCAATCAGGAGTGAGGGGGGAGTTTCAATCAACATGTATTGCACGTTCATGGGCAAAGCCTGAATTAAAAATAATAAAGGTCAGTGAGTACAACACTGCACATCTGCTACCCACACACATTTTCCCTAAGATTCTTCACTCAACTCTTAAGTACAGGATGTACTGGGGTGCTGTGTGTGTTGGGGTCTGTAAGACGATGCCATGTAGCATAAATACCATAATATTACAGTTCTTTTCCCACTCAAGTGCTGTTTAATCAATACTTAAGTACAGGAGCTTAAAATAATACTAAATTGGTAGAAAATAAGTTACTGCTGCCTTGGGCTTCCAAGTAATTTTTATTACATCTTTTCTAGTATTTTAATTAGTTTGTCTATTTGACACGTCTCTGCTCAGACTGCTTGCTGCTATGCAGAAAGCATTACAACTAGGAGACTGAGGTTTTTAAATACATACACAACTGAGAATTATGCACCACACTTTTTCTGCAAAAATAACTAGTGAATCCTGCAGAAATAGGCCAAAGATTTCAATGTGAAATGGACCCTTAAAATGAAAGTCTTGGCCAGACTGGTGGAGTGTTGGAAATGGAACCTGTGTCAAGTGCAATAGCTACTGGCTCACTGAGCTGTCACTCTGAATCCACTAGATTCTTATAACCTGAGGAAGAAAAGCAAAGCAAAGCAAAAAACACTCAGCATGCACCAAAACCACCCAACTTGCTGTTACTGTGCAATGACACAGAAGGGCTAATGCAGCTGATTTTGTAGGTTTTTTTTAACTGCCTCACATCACCATTGGTAATCTTTCAGAGAGATGTCAGAATCTCCCCTGCGGGCCTCCTCCGCCAGGCTCCACTCCCAATTCTCCATAGTTATGAATCAGCACTTGTCCAGTTCTTTCCACTAGTAACATCCAGTGCTTTAAAACTGCAGCCCCGTTGCTTCCTACCAGGGGGACTGGACTGAGGCATGTTAGTGACACTAATGATTTTGTTTCAAATGGGCCAGCATCTAACATTTATTAATAAATAAGAATGCAGCTATTATGAAATTTCAAATCATTGCCAAAATGCAACAAAGCTCATGAGCCTGCCTGTGCATAATATTTCAAATGGTTGAAGGCTGTCAGCTAGCTTCATTTTTCCAGTAGGTTGTGTGTGCCCTCTTCAGGACTTTTGGTGAAACATGTAAAGATGCTACTAGTGAGAATTAGCATCACCTGTATACTTAGGCGATGCCTACACTACAGACCTTACAGCAGCACAGCTATACCTCTACAGCTGCTCCACTATAAGGTGTCCCATGTAGCCACTCTATACCAAGGGGAGGGAGCATAATTACAGCACCCATCAATGAGCAGCAGTAGCCATGTTGGTGGGAGAACGTCTCCTGCTGACATAGCACTGTCCACACCGGCGTGTCTGTCGGTGAAACTTATGTCAGTCGGGGGGTGGGATGGAGGGGGGAATCTATTTCACATTCCTGACTGACAGAAGTTTTACCGACAAAAGTGCTAGTGTAGACATAGCTTTAGTAATGTACTCGTCTCACAAACCACTTTATGGGTTCAATCCTGCTCCTGTTACACTCAAAGGCAAATCTCCCAATCCCATGCAACAGGTCAGGATCAGATCTTAAACAAAAAATGAATTTTCTGAACGTAAAATTCATCTGTCCAAATAAGGAAGCAGAGCCTTCCAGACTGAAAAGATACCCACAGAAAAATGGCACCTTTGCAGTTGGAGGTGAAAGCTGTTGTGGCAAAGAACTTATAACATACACTCACCAGTGGGTTACACTAACTTAACTGGTTGGGGCAGGGGCAGAATGAGGCCTGGGCTCCACCCTCTTAGACTAGGCACTAGCCTAGAGCAGCCCTCGCACTTTCCTTGAGTTCAAGGACTAGGATTGTGCTAGGGCCCTTCGCAGGGAAGCCAGGGATGCTTGTTTCCTGTTCCTGCCTTCTTGCACTGGTGGGAGGCTGAACTTAGCTAGCATGGATCATAGTTACACCGAGGTCTCAGTGTGGTTAGTGTCATGTACTTCTTGTATAGAGTGGGTTGCCTGGCTGCTACTAGCAGGTCAGGCTCCTGTATCAGATATACATGGATTACAAAGCTTCCTTCTCAGAGATACACTCCAGATGTGTTCACTATAAAGGTCTTTTAAATGCTCTGCCGGGTATGGCTAAGGTTAGCTTAAATACAGCATTTGACACCCAGCGCCACCTTGTGATTGAACTGTATAATAGAGTTTAGCACTCCATTAGTTAGTTTTACTCTTCAGACACAGGGGTATTTAGTATAATGTACAAACCTTGCTGTTTTTCTATCAGGTCAGCAGTCCAGAAAAACATTTGCAGTCTGTCTAGACATCAAAGACGTCTGATTAGATACAGTACTGTAAGTGCCAAATAACCTGTGAATAATTTATGTGCAGACAGTGCTATTAAAATAAGACCTACCCTCACCCCACCCTGGGGACTTATTGCAATACAAAATGCTTTCACATTTCTTTTTCCCACATAAAAGGCTGGATGAACAGGATTTAATTACTCAGACCATACCTTGTAGCTTTTGGGTCCCAAATAATGATGTCAGCATCAGAACCCACAGCAATTCTTCCCTTTCTCGGGTAAAGGTTAAAGATTTTAGCTGCATTTGTGCTGGTAACAGCTACAAATCTGTTTTCATCCATTTCACCGCTGTGCTGCAAAACAGTACATGGAAGCAAACACACTCATTTTGTCCGGAAGGAATTAAATAAATTCCTGTAATCAAAAACACATGGCTGAGTGGTGTAGCGGTGTCAGCTAACACCACACCAACCTTTTCAATAACTATCTGTGCTGTATTGATGACTTTAAATGAAACATGAATATAATACCACTGACACACACATTGTAATGTTCATTAGCTGAGTTTGATACAATAATTTTCTTTTAACTTTCCAAAAGTGGTACTTCAAAGAGCAGCTGCCTATGGATCTGATCCCAAAGCCAACTGAAATCAGTGGAAAGACCCCATTGACATCAGGTGACTTTAGATTAGGCTCTATAATCCTTCTAAATTTCACCAGTAGCTGCCACATGCTCCAGATAGCTCTGGTAAGTATTAAGATGCAAGAGAAGAATCATTATAACAAGGTGGACATTAAGATGGTCTGTGAATGGGTAACAAGGAGGCAAGGCAATACCGAATTGTGCAATACAGAAAGGTGGTCTGCAAATCTCTTCCCTACTGTTATTACTCAATAAACATTCTGGATTAAATGGTATAGAACAGTGGTGGGCAAACTACAGCCTGCGGGCCAGATCCAGCCCACCAGCCGTTTTAATCCGGCCCTCGAGCTCCCGCTGGGGAGTGAGGTCTGGAGCTTGCCCTGCTCTGGCACTTCAGCCAGGGAGCAGGTTCAGGGGCCACTCGTAGCGGGTCCCAGAAGCAGCTGCATGTCCCCTCTCTGGCTCCTACACATGTCCCCCCTCTGGCTCTGTTCCCACCATAGCTCCCATTGGCCGGGAACCACAGGGTGGTTCAGGGGTGGTGCCTGCGGATGCCACCTGGCTGCACCTGCATGTAGAAGCCAGAGCGGGGCCATGCCACTGCTTCCAGGAGCTGCTTGAGTTAAGCGCCACCCAGAGCCTGCACCCTGAACACCTCCCTGTGTGCCCCAACCCCCTTCCCCAGCCCTGATCCCCTTCCCACCCTCCAAATCTCTCAGTCCCTGCCCGGAGCGCCCTACTACACCCCAAACCCCTCATCCCCAGCCCCACCCCAGAGCCTGCACCCCCCGCCGCCTTCTCTGCCCCAACCCGGAGCTCCCTCCCACACCCCGAACTCCTCATTTATAGGCCCACCACGGAATCCACAGCCCCCAGTCAGAGCCCTCACCCCCTCCCGCACCCCAACCCCAATTTTGTGAGCATTCATGGCCCACCCTACAAGTTCTATACCCAGATATGGCCCTCAGGCCAAAAAGTTTGCTCACCCCGGTGAGCAAACTACAATAAAGATTTATGGTGGGGAGAGAAATGAAAGGAAAGAAATTGTGACAGCCTTAATTGCACTGGTGCTCTGGAAGGAGAAAGTTTTAACTATAAAAAAAATCACCATACAATTCTACAAGTATGAAAAGAGAGAGATTTAATGACTAAGTCCCATTTGGTGATCTTTCCTGAAAAGTTACTTTGACCAAGGTGTTTCACTTTCAAAAGCAGCAAATGGTATGTGTGTTTAATGACTCACTTGCATAGTAAATCTGGAGGCAAATTCTGTCCTGATTTACACCCTTGGGAATTCCCCTGACATTACACAGACTGTAAATCAGGGCAGAATACCACCCAGTGTGTAACATGCATATTTGCTTTGCATCCCAAGTACAGGTTTACAAAATAGATCACAATCAATAGAGAGAGATGGGTGGGCACTTCTTAAGTGATAAATTAATATATTTTGAATGTACATTACCAGCAAGAAATTCAGATTCACCAGGTAAAAGGAGTTCAATTCAAAATTCAATTAAACCAATGTTCTCTAGAGCCTTTAATAGTACTGAATTGGTCAGAGTGTTCTACATTCCAGTGCCAACTCACCCAGCATGTGGTATATAATCAACACTTCTGAAAACCAGGTCACTTATTTAGATTTCTAGCTTTAGTCATAAAAGTTTGAAAAATGTGACTGCTAGCTTTCAGCTTTTGTTTATAGTCCAAAGGGCCTGATCCTGAGAGGTGCAGAGCACCTCCTTTGAGGGCACTGGATTCTGGAGTCAATAGGAATTGAAAATGTGTTACCAAAAATTGCATTTGGGTCCTTGCTGCTTCATCTAACCAGGTGCCGTCATAGCTACTCTAAGGGATCTGGAAAGCTAGTATTTTTAAGAAGTTACATTAGCTTTTGTTGGGGGTATAGGTGAATTTTTCTGCTCCAACATCAGCTTAATCATGAGAAAAAATACTCACCACTCCTTTTTCCCATATGACAGACATCCTGTCCTCTACACCGTTCACTCCATTAGGGATCTTAGTGAAATCATCCTTCCCCAGAGCTTTCTGGCAGATGTCAAAGGTGCAGTTGTCAGTCCCTGTCACAGTTAGGTCACCACTATAAAGAAACAAGATATGCCATGAAGTGAAATATGCCACCACACTCCTATGGACATGAGAGCTTGTGGGAAGACTGACTGGCCATGCCCAGCTATCCCTCCTGAAAGAACAGCTAGCCCTGCCAATCCGAGTTCAGTTCCTTGCCCCCATGAAGACTAACTGCTTCCAAATAGAGACATCCAGTCCTCCTCTGCAATGAAGTTCTCTCCTACCACACCCCAGGGGAGACATCCAACTTTTCTATGCTTTGTTTTAGATATTTCAAAGGCCTTCTGTGTGCAGGTAGCATCCCCACTTTGCCTCAACCAAAGGGACCAGATCTGCTCTCATGCTAATTTTACACCGGTGTTACTGGAGTTCAACGGTGTTATTCCTAATAAGCACCAGTGTCAATGAGAAGAGAATCAGGCCCCACATCTTGGACAGACGACTAGGGAGGAGTATAAAAATATTGCTCCAGCATGCAGAAGCATAATCAGGAAGGCCAAAGCACAATTGGAGTTGCAGCTAGTAAAGGATATGAAGGGGAACAAGAAGGGTTTCTACAGGTATGTTAGCAACAAGAAGGTGGTCAGGGAAAGTATGGGACCTTTACTGAATGGGGGAGGAAACTGAGCAACAGATGATGTGGAAAAAGCTGAAACACTCAATGGTTTTTTTGCCTTGGTTTTCACAGACAAGGTCAGCTCCCAGACTGCTGCATTGGGCAGCACAGTATTGGAAGGAGGTGAGCAGCCCTCAGTAGTGAAAGAACAGGTTAAGGACTATTTAGAAAAGCTGGACATACACAAGTCCATGGGGCCAGATGCAATGCATCCGAGGGTGCTGAGGGAGTTGGCTGATGTGATTGCAGAGCTATTGGCCATTATCTCTGAAAATTCATGGCAATCAGGGGAGGTCCTGGATGGTTGGAAAAAGGCAAATATAGTGCCCATATTTAAAAAAAGGAAGGAGAATCCAGGAAACTACAGACCAGGTCAGCCTCACCTCAGTCCCTGGAAAAATCATGCAGCAGGTCCTCAAGGAATCCAATTTGAAGTACTTAGAGAAGATGAAAGTGATCAGGAACAGTGAACAGCAGAGAGGCAGACAGAAGGAGGTTGCCTGGGATCTGTCTGAGCAGAGGTACGTTAAGTGCTGCATTAGGGGGACTGCGCTGGTGAGTATCTGAGTGTCCGTTGAGGGGACAGTTTGGCAGTTTGACCGTGTGCTTGATTGTTTGATTGCTTGTTTGAACAGTGTGAATTGGGAGTGCTTTGTTCCAGCTGGGCCTGACTGTTATAAAAAGGCAGTCAGCTGCGACCCAGCTGAGCAGCGAACAGCAGAGAGGCAAACAGAAGGAGTTTGCCTGGAGAGAGCCTACTGAGGCCACCCTCTCGCAGGTTTCTCCTGAGTAGCTTCTGCCACCAGTAAGGAAGCTCTTAGAAGGAAGAGACTATGGATGCTGAGCGATCCGCTGTTGTGACCTGCACAGGATGCGCCATGTTTGTCTTCCTTCCACAGGATAGAAGCGACTTTGTCTGTACAAAGTGCAAGCTGATCTCCATATTGGAAGAGAAGATTCAAGGTCTAGAGAAACGAATATCAACCCTGCGTTCCATAAAAGAAAATGAGGATTTCCTGGATAGACATCAGGATCAGCTTCAGCGGGCACAATGTTCTGAAGATTCAGAGCAGGCTACGCAGCGGGGACAGAAGGCCAGCGAGGATAATTGGCGGCATGTGACTTCCAGAAGAGGAAAGAGTACCAGAAACGTCCATGTACCAGAAACACAGATGCAGGTGAGCAACCGTTTTCATGTTCTCTCCGCAGGTACTAGTGCAGAGAGTGGAGTGGATGATACATCTGAGGGAACAGAGCAGAAGGAGACTCCACTGATTGGAAGGCATGAGATGCACCGTCCTAGGGATGGGGGTTCCACGACCACCACTCCCAAGAGGAGGAGGAGGAGGGTGGTGGTGGTCGGGGACTCTCTCCTCAGGGGGACTGAGTAATCTATCTGCCGCCCTGACCGGGAAAACCGAGAGGTGTGCTGCTTGCCAGGGGCTAGGATTCACGATGTGACGGAGAGACTGCTAAGACTCATCAAGCCCTCAGATCACTACCCCTTCCTGCTTCTCCACGTGGGCACCAATGATACTGCCAAGAATGACCTTGAGCGTATCACTGCAGACTACGTGGCTCTGGGAAGAAGGATAAAGGAGTTTGAGGCGCAAGTGGTGTTCTCGTCTATCCTCCCTGTGGCAGGAAAAGGCCAGGGTAGAGACCGTCGAATCGTGGAAATCAACAAATGGCTACACAGATGGTGTCGGAGAGAAGGGTTTGGATTCTTTGACCATGGGATGGTCTTCCAAGATGAAGGATTGCTAGGCAGAGACGGGCTCCACCTCACGAAGAGAGGGAAGAGCATCTTTGCAAGCAGGCTGGCTAACCTAGTGAGGAGGGCTTTAAACTAGGTTCACCGGGGGAAGGAGACCAAAGCCCTGAGGTAAGTGGGGAAGTGAGATATCGGGAGAAAGCACAAGTAGGTGAGTGCAAGAGGGGAGGGCTCCTGCCCCATACTGGGACACCAGGACGATCAGTGAGTTATCTTACATGCCTATACACAAATGCAAGAAGCCTGGGGAACAAGTAGGGAGAACTAGAAGTCCTGGCACAGTCAAGGAATTATGATGTAATTGGAATAACACAGACTTGGTGGGATAACTCACATGATTGGAGTACTGTCATGGATATAAACTGTTCAGGAAGGATAGGCAGGGCAGAAAAGGTGGGGGAGTTGCGTTGCATGTAAGAGAGCAGTATGACTGCTCAGAGCTCCAGTATGAAACTGCAGAAAAACCTGAGAGTCTCTGGATTAAATTTAGAAGTATGAACAACAAGGGTAATGTCGTGGTGGGAGTCTGCTACAGACCACCAGACCAGGGGGATGAGGTGGACAAGGCTTTTTTCCAGCAACTAACAGAAGTTGCTAGATCACAGGCCCTGGTTCTCATGGGTGACTTTAATCACCCCGATATCTGCTGGGAGAGCAATACAGCAGTGCACAGACAATCCAGAAAGTTTCTGGAAAGTGTAGGGGACAATTTCCTGGTGCAAGTGCTGGAGGAACCAACTAGGGGAAAAGCTCTTCTTGACCTGTTGCTCACAAACAGGGAAGAAATAGTAGAGGAAGCAATAGTGGATGGGAACCTGGGAGGCAGTGACCATGAGATGGTCGAGTTCAGGATCCTGACACAAGGAAGAAAGGAGAGCAGTAGAACAGAGACCCTGGACTTCAGAAAAGCAGACTTTGACTCCCTCAGGGAACTGATGGGCAAGGTCCCCTGGGAGAATAACATGATGGGGAAAGGAGTCGAGGAAAGCTGGCTGTATTTTAAAGAATCCTTATTGAGGTTGCAGGAACAAACCATCCCGATGTGTAGGAAGAAAAGTAAATATGGCAGGCGACCAGCTTGGCTTAACAGTGAAATCCTTGCTCGTCTTAAACACACAAAAACAGCTTACAAGAAGTGGAAGCTTGGACAAATAACCAGGGAGGAGTATAAAAGCATTGCTCAGGCATGCAGGAGTGAAATTAGGAAGGCCAAATCACACTTGGAGTTGCAGCTAGCCGGAGATGTTAGGAGTAACAAGAAGGGTTTCTTCAGGTATGTTAGCAACAAGAAGAAAGTCAAGGAAAGTGTGGGCCCCTTGCTGAATGAGGGAGGGAACCTAGTGACAGAGGATGTGGAGAAAGCTAGTGTACTCAATACTTTTTTGCCTCTGTCTTCACAGACAAGGTCAGCTCCCAGACAGCTGCACTCTGCAGCACGGTATGGGGAGGAGGTGACCAGCTCTCTGTGGAGAAAGAAGTAGTTCGGGACTATTTAGAAAAGCTGGACGAACACAAGTCCATGGGGCCAGATGCGCTGCATCCGAGGGTGCTAAAGGAGTTGGCCGGTGAGATTGCAGAGCCATTGGCCATTATCTTTGAAAAATCATGGCGATCGGGGGAGGTCCCGGATGACTGGAAAAAAGCTAATGTAGTGCCCGTCTTTAAAAAAGGGAAGAAGGAAGATCCCGGGAACTACAGGCCAGTCAGTCTCACCTAAGTCCCTGGAAAAATCATGGAACAGGTCCTCAAGGAATCAATTGTGAACCACTTAAAGGAGGGGAAAGTGATCAGGAACAGTCAGCATGGATTCACCAAGGCCAAGTCATGCCTGACTAACCTAATTGCCTTCTATGATGAGATAACCGGCTCTGTGGATGAGGGGAAAGCAGTGGATGTGCTATTTCTGGACTTTAGCAAAGCTTTTGATACAGTCTCCCACAGTATTCTTGCCAGCAAGTTAAAGAAGTCTGGGCTGGATGAATGGACGGTAAGGTGGATAGAAAACTGGCTAGATGGTCGGGCTCAACGGGTAGTGATCAATGGTTCCATGTCTAGTTGGCAGCCGGTATCAAGTGGAGTGCCCCAAGGGTCGGTGCTGGGGCCGGTTTTATTCAATATCTTCATTAACGATCTGGAGGATGGTGTGGACTGCACCCTGAGCAAGTTTGCAGATGACACTAAACTGGGAGGAGTGGTTGATACGCTGGAGGGTAGGGATAGGATACAGAGGGACCTAGACAAATTAGAGGATTGGGCCAAAAGAAATCTGATGAGGTTCAACAAGGAGAAGTGCAGAGTCCTGCACTTAGGACAGAAGAATCCCATGCACTGCTACAGACTAGGGACCGAATGGCTGGGCAGCAGTTCTGCAGAAAAGGACCTAGTGCAGGCCTGCACAACTCGTAAAGCGGCGAGGGCCACATTCCTCCAAAGAAAACAGCCGAGGGCCAAAACCTCCCGGCCCCGCAGAAACACCCCGCCCCAGGGCCGCCCAGCCCTGCAGAAACAAACCCTCCTTCCCCAGCGCCGCCCCACCAAAACAGCTGTGGGCCAAAAAGGAAGGTTGGGGGTGGGGAGGTGATACTTTATTTTAAATCAACCGGGGGCTCCCAGCTGAAGAGGTGGCTGGGAGCCCTCAGGGTCAAATTAAAGGGCTCGGGGCTCCGGCGGCTGGGGGAACCCGGCAGGGTCGGCTCTAGGTGTTTTGCTGCCTCAAGCAAAAAAAAACTTGGCTGCCCCCCGTCCCAGCCCTGGGCTCCCCCCTGTACCCCCCCGCTGCCCCAATCCTGGGCTCTCCCCCCACCCCCACACACCCCCTGCCGCCCCAGCGCTGGGCTTCCCCCTTTCCTCCCCACCAGTGCCCTCCCTCCACCCTGCTGCTGCCCCAGCCCTGGGCTCCCCCCTACCAGTGCCTCCCCCCCACACACACCTCCTGCCTCCCCAGCCCTGGGTCACTAGTAATGCTCCCAGGGCAGGTCATTCAGCAGGAATTTTGGATGTGCACAAAACACAGACAGGATTGGTTCCCATATGGTTACAGAGCTGCAGTAAAGTGGAACAATTTTCAGCTTGTGTGATTGGAGGATATCTGGATGCATATTATAAGACTGTCCTCCATAAATGAGGAAAAGTTGAGGTGCCTTTATTATTCTTTTGTTCCACTCTTTCTTTCTATGGGGAATTTGCCAATGCAATATCACTGTCTTCCTTAAACAAACAAAAAGGCAATGGCTGTTGAAAATAGCAATTCCAGTGCTAATAAGCATTTCTTGCTCAATTTTATCCTGCTTTTTCTACAGCAAGTTACAGTGGATCAGTATATTTGATTTGGGAGAAATGAAGTAACAGCTGCCCAAACTGATCTTGAGCACTCCTGAATCCTGAGGTGTTCAAATCTGGAAGGCAGGTGCTGGCGGGGGGTAGCGGGGGGCTGTGGGCTCCACGGGGGAGCATGGCAGCAATGTGTCTGGAGCTGCATGGAGCCAGACACGCTGGTCTGAGTGGCACGGTAAGGGGGCTGGAGGTTGGAGAAGGGGTAGGGAGTTCCAGGGGGCAGTCAAGGGACAGGGAGCAGGGGTGGTTGGATGGGGCAGAGGTTCAGGGGGGCAGTCAGGGGACAGGCAGCAGTTGGATAGGCATGGGAGTCCCAGGGGTTTATCAGGGGACAGGTTGGGGGTGGGGTCCTGGGGGTCAGTTGGGGGGGTCTCAGGAGGGGGCAGTTGGGGACAAGGAGACGGGAGGCTTAGATAGGGGCTGGGGTCCCAAGGGGGAGTTGGAGCAGGGGTCTTGGGAGGGAGCAATTGGGGGACAAGGAGCAGCGGCATTTAGATAGGGGGTGGAGGTCCTGGGGGGCAGTTGGGGCAGAGGTCTGGGGAGGGGGCAAACAGCGGCCGCGTTCCAGGATTCAAACCGCTCTGGGCTGCCGGCAGCCGCGGGGAGCCGTGAGCCCTTTAAATCCCAGCCGCGGCTGGGAATCTCTGTGGGCAGCCCAGAGCCCTCTGACTCCCGGCTCCGGCTGAGATTTAAAGGGCTCTGCGCTCCTCGTGGCTGCGGGCAACCCAGAGCCTTTTGATTCCCGGCCGCAGCTGAGATTTAAAGGGCTCTGGGCTCCCCGCCGCTGCGGGCAGCCCAGAGCCTTTTGATTCCCCGCCGCTGCTGGGATTTAAAGGGCTCTGGGCTCCCCGCGGCTGCGGGCAGCCCAGAGCCTTTTGATTCCCGGCCGCGGCTGGGATTTAAAGGGCTCTGGGCTCCCCGCGGCTGTGGGCAGCCCAGAGCCTTTTGATTCCCGGCCGCGGCTGGGATTTAAAGGGCTCTACGCTCCCTGCCACTGCGGGCAGCCCAGAGCCCTCTGACTCCCGGCCGCGGCTGGGATTTAAAGGGCTCTGGGTTGCCTGCAGTGGCGGGCAGCCCAGAGCCTTTTGATTCCCCGCCGTGGCTGGGATTTAAAGGGCTCTACGCTCCCCGCCACTGTGGGCAGCCCAGAGCCTTTTGATTCCCGGCCGCGGCTGGGATTTAAAGGGCTCTGGGCTCCCTGCCACTGCCGGCAGCCCAGAGCCCTCCGACTCCGAGCCGCAGCTGAGATTTACAGGGCTCTGGGCTCTCCGTGGCTGCGGGCAACCCAGAGACTTTTGATTCCCGGCCATTGCTGGGATTTAAAGGGCTCTACGCTCTCCGCCGCTGCCGGCAGCCCAGAACCCTCTGACTCCCAGCCGCGGCTGAGATTCAAAGGGCTCCCCACGGTTGCCAGCAGCCCACAGCTCTTTGCTTCCTGGCGCAGCCCAGATTCAAAGGGCTCTGGGCTGCCCGCACAGCTCCATGTGCGGGGGATTTAGAATCCCCTCACAAGCCGCACAGTGAGGCTCCGCGGGCCGCATGTTGTGCAGGCCTGACCTAGGGGTTACGGTGGACGAAAAGCTGAATATGAGTCAACAGTGTGCCCTTGTTGCCAAGAAGGCTAATGGCATTTTGGGTTGTATAAGTAGGGGCATTTCCAGCAGATCGAGGGATGTGATCATTCCCCTCTATTCAGCACTGGTGAGGCCTCATTTGGAGTACTGTGTCCAGTTTTGGGCCCCACACTACAAGAAGGATGTGGATAAATTGGAGAGAGTCCAGCGGAGAGCAACAAAAATGATTAGGGGGCTGGAACACATGACTTATGAGGAGAGGCTGAGGGAACTGGGATTGTTTAGCCTGCAGAAGAGAAGAATGAGTGGGGATTTGATAGCTGCTTTCAACTACCTGAAAGGGGGTTCCAAAGAGGATGGATCTAGACTGTTCTCAGTGGTACCCGATGACAGAACAAGGAGTAATGGTCTCAAATTGCAGAGGGGGAGGTTTAGGTTGGACATTAGGAAAAACTTTTTCACTAGTAGGGTGGTGAAGAACTGGAATGGGTTACCTAGGGAGGTGGTGGAATCTCCTTCCTTAGAGGTTTTTAAGGTCAGGCTTGACAAAGCCCTGGCTGGGATGATTTAGTTGGGTTTGGTCCTGCTTTGAGCAGGGGGCTGGACTAGATGACCTCCTGAGGTCCCTTCCAATCCTGAGATTCTATGATTCTATGAGGAACAGTCAACATGGAGTCACCAAGGGCAAGTCGGGCCTGACCAACCTGATTGCCTCCTGAGATAACTGGGTCTGTGGATATGGGTAAAGCAGGGGAAGTGATATACCTTGACTTTAGCAAAACTTTTCATAGATAGAATCATAGATTATTAGGGTTGGAAGGGACCTCAGGAGATCATCTAGTCCAACCCCCTGCTCAAAGCAGGACCAATCCCCAAATGGCCTCCTCAAGGATTGAGCTCACAATCCTGGGTTTAGCAGGCCAATGCTCAAACCACTGAGCTATCCCTCCCCCCTCCCTTTTGATATGTTCTCCCACAGTATTCTTGCCAGCAAGTTAAAGAAGTACGGATTGGGTGAATGGACTATAAGGTGGATAGAAAACTGGCTAGATCATCAGGCTCAACGGGTAGTGATCAACTTCTCGATGTCTAGTTCGCAGCCGGTATCAAGCGGGGTGCCCCAAGAGTCAGTCCTGGGGCTGGGTTTGTTCAACATCTTCATTAATGATCTGGATGATGGGATGGTTTGCACCCTCAACAAGTTCACAGATGACACTAAACTGTGGGGAGAGGTAGATAAGCTGAAGGGTAGGGATGGGGTCCAGAGTGACCTAGGCAAATTGGGGGATTGGGCCAAAAGAAATCCGATGAAGTTCAACAAGGACAAGTACAGTGTCCTGCACTTAGGATGGAAGAATCCCATGTACTGCTACAGGCTGGGGCCTGACTGGCTAAGCAACAGTTCTGCAGAAAAGGACCTGGGGATTACAGTAGATGAAAAGCTGGATATGAGTTAACAGAGTGCCCTTGTTGCCAAGAAGGCTAATGGCATATTGGGCTGCATTAGCAGGAGTGTTGCCAGCAGCAGATTGAGGAAAGTAATTATTCCCCTCACCACTGGTGAGGCCACACCTGGAGTACTGTGTCCAGTTTTGTGATCCCCACTACAGAAATGATGTGGACAAATTGGAGACAAGGCAATGAAAATGATTAGGGGTCTGGGACACATGACTTACAAGGAGAGGCTGCGGGAACTGGGGTTATTTACTCTGCAGAAGAGAAGAATGAGGGCGATTTTGATAGCAGCCTTCAACTACCTGAAGGGGGGTTCCAAAGAGGATGGAGCTAGGCTGTTCTCAGTGGTAGCAGATGACAGAACAAGGAGCAGTGGTCTCAAGTTGCAGAGGGGGAGGTATAAATTGGATATTAGGAAACACTATTTCACTAGGAGGGTGGTGAAGCATTGGAATGCGTTACCTAGAGAGGTGGTGGAATCTCCATCTTTAGAGGTTTTTAAGGCCCAGCTGACAAAGCCCTGGCTAGGATGATTTAGTTGGGGTTGGTCTTTCTTTGAGCAGGGGGTTGGACTAGATGACCTCCTGAGGTCTCGTCCAATCCTAATCTCTATGACCTGCAGATGCTGCAGAATGACAAATGTGTCCCTTTCTTTAGATTTGACTTATTTTGTTGTTTCAGGTTTCAGAGTGGTAGCTCTGTTAGTCTGTATCAGCAAAAACAACAAGGAGTCCTTGTGACACCTTAGAGACTAACAAATTTATTTGAGCATAAGCTTTCAGGGGCTAAAATTTGTTAGTCTCTAAGGTGCCACAAGGATTCCTCATTGTTTTTGTTGTTTTAGTCACCAATAAAGTCTCAGCTTAAGATTTCTGCTCATGGTTGGTTTCCTAAGGCTTCCTGCAGGACCCCCCCAGTCTCTGCCCCTACTTCCTTCTGAGTAGAGGGTCATGCTACTGGAGTGAACTAGCCCTAACTGGCACCATGAGTCAGCAGAATTTACTCAGCAGTTTGATGCAGGGTTCAAACTCCTGCTAATCAAAAGGGTCAGCCAAGGAGCGGGGCATCCCAAAGTGTGGTTACAGATCCTGCCATCTGATTACACCTTTTCTGCCAACGTGCAGCCTTGCTGCCCCATCACTCATTTGCTAGCAACTTTATTTATTTATTTGAATACAGAAAGTGCTGTAGCTGTGACCCATTAATAAATCATCTAATGGGTCTCATACACAATACAGCAGGACTTGTCACTGCTTTTTTGTCTGCTTACTTGGCCAGTAAGTTCATGAGGAAATCAGGTGTTGAAGGGTCTGGCCTCAGTGGCGGTCCCATGACATATCCTGCGGCGTGATGCCATTCTTTGTGCCAGTAGTGAGTGCCATCTGTACCAAGACTAGCAGCAATAGGCTCCCCGTATACTACCTTCCCTGAAAAACAAAGATCGGAGTTAATATCATTAAAAAGTATTTAAGACTGTAAAATGCTGGTTTTGTAGTTTCTCCTCCCTGCTCTTCCTAAAGATGGTGGATTTAAGTTTGAAAAACATGTATAGTCTCTGTCATCTTAAACTAGACACTAATGTACAATAGAATACAACATGTAAACTGTAATATAGCATCTCCATTATGAATAAATTATTGATCATCCTCTGATATGTTTTCTTATGTTGCTTGGGAAAGCTTTTTCAATTATATTTCTGTCAGACATATTATTATTGATTTTTTATATTGTTTGCTTAGTGTGTAGAAGACATTTCAAAAGGAACATAATCCCAGGTTACATTAAATCATATCAGAGGTCTAGACGTTTCTTCATAGTGGGATAAATATATTTGGAACGATTGTTTTTCTTGGCATTATAAAATGTGTCAGTTATGTAATGGTATAGGGATAGAGAGAAAGACCTTCCAAGTTTACATTTTTAACTGTCTGAACTGCAATTGTGTAACAGGTAATCAAGAGAACAAAACTAACTTGGAGTCATTTTGGAGAGATGTTGAGCTAAAAGAGCTAATAAAACTTCTGGTCAACCACAGGGACATTTTTAATCACTGTAACTTTAAAAGCCTTTAAAAAAAAAAAAACAAGACTCCACAGGAAAATTCTACCCAGATGTATCATATGAAATTTCAGGGGGAATGTCTGTGGGAAGGTGGTAGTGTTGGAGTTTGAAAATAAAATGATTACTAAAAGCTGCTAGCACCAACCTTAATTACAGAGTGGCTACATCATCACACAATCAATGTAAAAATAAAATTATAACAAGCATTATCAAAAACATAGATGATATCAGATAATTTTAAATGACTTTCACTGGTATTATCACCGCACATTCACTGATAAGGCCCTAGTTCTGGTGACCCTCTATAACAGAATATTGAAATCAAAGATGCAATATATCTGGAGTCTGTGACATTACAGCTGGTTAACTGAAATCGGGCTGCCCAAAATATCATAATGGTTCCAGGTGTGACTGGATAGTTTCCCTGGTGGGTGAGAATTTTATTCTGCTCTGCAGCTGCCTTACAGCCTGTTTAAAGGAATAAACAGTAATACTTTTTATGTATCTATATACAGCCTTTACAAGCATAAACTAATTAACCCTCTCCATACCCTTCTGAAGGAGGGTAAAATATATTTTACTATCCCTATTTTACAAATGGGGTAAAGCAGACAAAAATGGCTAAGCAACTCTCCCAAGACCACTGAAGTTTTCAGCATCAGAGCCAGGATTGAACTCAGTAGTTGCTGGCACAATACTATACTTGCGCTTTTTGTGGGATGACTGGTATCCCGCTACTGTGGAATTAATGAACCTTCATGGGTGCACCTACAAAGCTTGATGGAAACTTGATGAACTATAAATGTTTCTGTGGTGGAGAGCTATCTGCAAGCTTTGATATGAGCCATAGTAAAACATGACTGCAAGGTTTGAACATGTGAGGTTCATAAACACTGGTCCTCTGGTTCAATGTTTTCTTTGTACATGGGAATGGGACAACACATCTACAGCCAGACTGAAGGATGTAGGATTTGTTTATTAGCAGGCTTGTGTGCCTCGATTCCCATCTGCAAAATGGGGATAATAGCACTGTCCTGTCTCAGAGAAGGAGTGGGGGGAGAAATACAATAAAGGTTTTGAGGTGCTCAGATACTGCCTACCATAAGGAGAGCTGGTCAGGAATTATTTGGATGTAATATTTTTTCAAAAAAAAAAAAAAAAAAAGGAAAATCACTATGTAACAAAGCCAAAACTCTTGTGGGGAAAGGTTTTTCAGGTCCAGGATGGAAATTCTGTTCAAAGCCACAGAGATACAAAGCCAAGGGGTTTGGGCACAGACCTGGGATTTGGGGGACTCAGGTTCAGAACAGGGAACTTGAACTCCCAGACTACCATGTCCCACGTGAGTGTCCTACCCACCAGTCTATGGCTTTCTTTTCTCTCTTCCCACCTCTCCTCCCGCCATGATGCAGAATGGGGAAAAAATGGTGGGACAGAAAAGCCCAGCTCTAATCATAAACATGTGTACTATATAGGTATACATAAGTATGATAGATACATAGATTCATGCTGTGATGACTGTCAAAGCGCTTAGACCCATATTGATGAAGCTACGCCACAGAGTAAATTGCTACATTACTACAAACAGGTTACAGTATCCACACAGACGATTGCATGGCTCATTTTCTATCATTTTTCTCTGGGCCACAAGATTGTTGGGAAAGTTCCCACCTCACGGGTGTGAGTTATTATCCAGTGCTCACAGCACTACGCAGTATGAGGGAAGGATGTTGCACTGTGACAAGTGCTACCCCAATTTAAGGTCTCCTCTGGAGGGCAACTTCTGTTTGTGGCTCTCCCAGTGGAAATTAACTGTCCCCTCACACCTTCTGAAAGGGATAAGGCATGGCCTCACCAACAAGCTAGAGCTCAATAAACCAGATACTGATGTCTGTGTGACTGTTTTATTTGCACACAGACAGTCACTGCATTACCAGTAATTAATTTATTTGTGAATGTCTGTGAGATGACACAAAAAATCTCATTCATTCAATGTCAAAATAATCTAGTGCCACCAGTTCACAGGGGCTGAAGTTTTCAGATGTGCAAGCAGTGCCTTTCTTTGGTGCTTGGCATTCTTTTTAAGTTATATTCTCAGCAGGTGTTGTGCCATTCCTCAATTGCTTTGTGAAGATTAGCTATACAAAAATGCTGTATGACCATTTTTAAGTTTCGATCAATCCCGATATGCCTGCAGCTATTGGTGTAGGGCTTCTAGTTTTGTTCTCCAGCTACATTAGTTACCAGATGGTTTCAGCATCTTTCAGGACACAGATATTAGTAATCTTCTCCCATTGGCTCAGTTTGCTTTGCTTTGTCACATACTGGTGAATGTTATTTTTCTCGTTATTACTTGGTCTTTAACTTGCAGAGTTTTAAGCTTCCAATCCCATTTATCTAATTGTATTATGAAGTTAGGCAAAGAGAGGAGGAGAAGGCTACAAAGAAAAAAAGATGGGAACCCCAGGACTCTCTTCCAAGATCTAAGCAATAGATCCTTTGTATTATACCCATTTATTTTCAAACTTTAAAGGATGGGATTCTGCACTGCCTTCTAAGAGGCACAGCACAAAATTCACAGCCATGGTTCGGGGTGTGGGGGATTTGAGTTTAGGCCACACGTGTGCTCTCCCAATTCTGGGCTGCCACATGTATTTTTCCGCCCCAAGCACGGCAGTCAGGCGGCTTTTGGCAGCGCGCTTGCGGGAGGTCCGCCGGTCCCGCGCCTTCGGCGTACCTGCCGCCGAATTGCCACCAAAGCCGCGGGACCGGCAGACCTCCCGCAGGCATGCTGCCGAAGGCAGCCTGACTGCCGCCCTCACGGCAATCGGCACACTGCCCCCGCGGCTTGCTGCCCCAGGCACGCACTTGCTGCTCTGGTGCCTGGAGCCGCCCCTGGCCGCAGGGGCCCAACAGACCTCTGATGTAACAGACATTTTTGAGGGTTTGCTGAGGTTACAGCAGCCTGTCTTCAGCTTTCTGTGGGGGCAGCTCCACCTACACATTCAACCTGCAACACTCCTTTCCCACACTCACCATGCCTCCTACCCTGGGTCTTTTGGCGGCAATGCTTACACAAAGCCTGTGCCAGGGGGACTCTCCCCTGCTGGAGCTGGCGCAGCAGCAGAGGAGAGAATTCCTTCCAAAGTGAACTTCACTGTGAACTACCATGAAAAAAGCCTGAAAAAAATGGCACTGTGGGGTTCCATGATTGTCTGCCAATAGTTCCATATCTCGTTTACAAGTGCATAGATGTTTTCCGTTCTCAGCCCAGCACACTCTGGGATGCATGAGTCAAGCTGGTTCTTTCTAGCTCATGTATCATCACTCATGATGAAGTTTCTGCAATCAGAACATAACCCGAGGTGCTCCCATGAGTGGGAAGGAGCATAAACCTGCAGATTCATTTCAGTAATGGCCTTGAGTCTAGCGTGCTGCAGCTTCACCAGGTTAAATTTGGACATTTTTGCTGATTTTACTATTTCTTGCATTTCATTCTGACCATGACTCACTGAATTTAGTGGTAAAATAATATTAGAACCTGCCTTAAACCAACAAGCAAGAACATTCTGAGGGAAGGCTCTATTAGCTCAACCTGCTTGTGCCTATAGACACTATACTGGGGTAGTGCAGTGACAGATCAGACCCATAATACCTTTGCATTTGTCACATTTTCTTATATTTAATGAAAAATACTAAGCAGGAAGCAAGCCCCTTCCGGTCTTTTTGACTGCTTTTGCTGTAAAGTCTGTTCTGTTTGAAAATAGTTGTGGTTCTTAGTTGTCTCTTCATTAAACACTTAGCTGGGCTGGCACTGGCTGCTTCCACATGAATTGGTCTATCACTAAGCGCACCGTCTGCTTCAGATTTATTGTCAAACTCTCTGCAGTTCAAGGAGAGGTATAATCTTGAGACCCACCAACTGAAATCATGTCACACTGGAAGATTTGATCCTTGCATGTTGTTTATTGGGTTACAATTTTCAGAAGCATGTAAGTGACTTAGGACCCTATGTCCCATTTTCAGAAATGAGATTTACCCATCTGCAATTCAGAGGCTAATCTGACCTGTCAATTGAACGTTAGCTGGAATGGTCTTCAAGGGCTTTATTCTGTATGTTTAGTCCAGCAATCCTCTTACTCTACAGTGACATTCTGTTTATAATTTGGTCAATTTTGGTATGTTGTTTTTGGATCAATCTTTTAAAAATCCAGGGAGCTGGATTTTTTAATTGGTTAAAATCCACTCTCAGGCCCTATCTACACTAGAAAGTTTTGTGCTTTAGCTATAGTGGTACTCCTCCCGCCCCCATAAAACATGGACACAGTTATACCAGAAACAAAGTGCTTACTGTATATTGGTATAGCTATTCTGTAGGGGAAGCGGAATAAGCTATACAAATAACCTTTATACCAGTACCCATGCTGGGGCTTTTACTGGTATAAACTATTTCAGTCAAAAAACCCACACGCCCAACTGAAGTAAAAGTTTTTCCGGTAAAACTTTTAAGTGTAGGCCAGACTTCATTTCTCTCCTGTAAACCTGGAGCAACTCAATGAAGTAATTCCAGATTTTTCCAGGGTAGCAGGAAGCAGAATGCAATCAATTTGTTCTTTGTGCCAAGTCACCAGTAATCCTACATGGACTCCAGGACATAGAAGATCTCCTTCATGTTATATGTAAGTGTTACAGGTTCTGTCAGCATTACAGAATTCTGTATTGACACAGCATAGTGCAAAACACCTTTTTCCCCCGTCATCAGGCCTTTACATTTGCTTGTCAAAATTTCTGCTTTCACCTGGATATTATGACTGATTTTGCAGTTTCTTGTATTTGATTCTGACACCACTTCACTGAATGAATGTACAAAGGCATACAGCAAGCTGGATTCCACATTACTACCAAGAGTGTCACCTAGTGGACAAATCTAGTTTAGCACAGTATTGATAATCTTTGATGCTAAATAAGATACAGGTAAAAGATTCTTTTACATATTTGAATTAATAAGACAGAATCTTATTAGAATACCATAATACATTGTCTATCTCTAGTATGTCTATACTTCAAAACAGGATGTGGGTAAACATTACTTTAATCCTATATGTAACAATATTACTGTGCACTTCTATGGAACCTTCCATCTATTATCTCAAAACACTTTAAAGAATTTAATCAAGCCTAAAAGGTAGACCAGTATCCAAAATGTATAGACAGGGAAACTGAGGCATACATGGATCAAGTTGGATCAAGAGGGAAGCCAAGTGGGATCTGAAAAGGCTAGTAATCCATAAGGATTTGGGCCCCTTCCATTGTGGTTAGAGCTGTGTGAATAGCTGATTTTTCAGTTTGCTGGCAGGTCAGAAACTATGGGAAAATAATTTCATTCAGGTGAAACGAAAACCAAAATCCTTCAACATTTTTGGTGAATCCAAAAGGTTGGAAAAGTTTCACATCCTGTTGACTGACATGTTTTGGTTTGAGGCATTTTTTGAACGTTGTTTAAATGTGAAGAAAATGACAGGGGAGACAGAACCCCCCTTTATCCCAGTGGGGAGAGCACTCACCTGGGATGTGGTGCCTCAAGTTGGGCATCCAAAATTAGTGGGCACTTTATCAAATACTGGCGTTATCCAGCCTGTTTGTGACATCCCTCGACTTGATTAAAAACCAAGTGCACTAATAATTCAGAACATCAGTGCAAGGGCCAGACTAAAGCTTTTGTACACAAGGGCAGCATGGAGTTAATGTCCAGGCTACCCGCAAATGCTCCTGTTTCCTGCTATCAGAATTCCTCATATACCAAGTAGATAGTGAAAATTAAAGAGATATTTTCCTCTTGCAATTAAGCAAACTTTTATTTTTATTAAAGCAGCAGCTGACTCAGAATTTCACTGTAGTTTTATATCTCTGTGCCATGACATAGTGATCAACTGTGTATGTCTAACACACAGAGGACAAGTACACCCAACCTCTATATACTGCTCAGAGTTATTGCATTTCTCTCCCCTCCAGGAGCAGCTTACAATGGCCCTACCCACCTCCCAACTATCATCCCCACCCTCAGCCCCCTGACAGGAACCCCAACTGAGGAGCCAGCTAAGACACCTTCCTGCAACCATCTTTCAACAAACATAACCATTACTCTCATGCCCTGGACCAAGCATGAATATGCAGGAGGGCAGTTACCTTCTCTTCGTGCATTAGCTATCACCTTCGCTGCAGATTTGCTCATTACATGAACGACATAAAGAGGGCAGTTCACGGCGTTTGCTATGGTGATTGCTCTCATTGTGGCTTCTGCTTCCACCTCTTCGGGACGACTCAGTTCATGTCCCTCAGGGCCAGTTATCCCCAGTGCTAACATCTTCTTTGCACCCTACAGACCACACAAGAATACATATATGTTAGCATTGCTTTAATTAGCAGTGTCAATTATATAAGTGCAGCAGTGGTTTGGCCAACTTAGCTGTCAGCTGATCTGGGTTCTAATCCAGACCCTGCAACCGACTTGCTGTGTGACACTGAATAATTCACTTAGGATGGGATTTTCAAGAGCACTCAGCACTGGCCTGCTTCTGCTCCCATTGAAGTCAAAGGTCAGACTCCAATATTTAGGGGTGTGATTTCAAAAATGCCTAAGTGACTTAGAAGCACAAGTGCCACTGGCTTTCAAAGATGCTTAGGTGCTTTTGTAAAGCCCACCCTGAATATCTATGTGCCCGAGTGGACCAATCAGTAGCACAGATACTTACCCACATTATAAAGATATTTAACCACCTGTGTAAAGTACTTTGGGGTCTAGGGATGAAAAGGGGCTAGATGAGCATAAAGTATTATAATTTGCATTGTATTACAAGAGTTTAAACACTCAGTGGTTTGTAGTTTAGTGACAAATGCATTCCTTATTGAGGGACTCTGGAGACTATTCAACTATTCTAGTCAAAGATACTTCAAGAAACTCTGCAAACACTAACCAGCATGGGCAGGACTCTAAGTCATAGTGTGGTGCTTAAGTGAAGACACTGAAGTTACACACCAGCACTAGAGTAACAGAAGCTACATATAGATACAGGGATCTTGAGACTTGTGCTCACCCAGTGCAGAGTCCTCTGTGTGCCTACCTCCATTACTCATAAATGAACTGGGTAAAACACGCATGGGGAATGGCCATGTCTGAGGAGACCCAGAGTTAAGTACTATCCTCATCATGCCACTGAGGCACTTAGCCAAGCGTTCCTCCCACTGACCTCACTCCTGGCTCTTCTGTACTCACTCTTCTTGGCAACTGTGCGGTAATGCTCTCATTATAGAAGGATCATTTCCCGCCCACCACATACTCCTGGGCCTACTCAGCGCTTTTCACTTTATGCATATAAGCACAACCCACTAACTACTTAAGGGAGCTAAACTATGTATACAATAAATAAACACAACATTAGCCTTCATGTTCATGCACATTATTTGACATGCCTACAAGAAATTCAGAAACATTAAGGGCCTCGTTTAAAGCTCACCAAAGTCAACAGAAGGACTCTGATTTCAAAGGTGTCTGAGTCAGACCCTAAAAAGAATTTGATTTACTGTGCACTGGAGTAGGTTACTTGGCATCATCCAGCACCTATCTGTTAAGGGTAGTTAGTATGAGCGACTCCATTTTGTAAGTTCCCCTATTTTGTATCCATCATTAACTAAAAGTGAGCACATCACATACATGGCTCCCAAGGGCAGCATTAAAGAAAGATAAAGTCAGAAACAGGAAAGAGGATAGGAACACAGTTGCAACAACATAATTAAGGAAAAATTCTAGTATGCAAGGTAACAGCTGGACTGTGCACTAGCCAGCACGAGGACAGTGATTAACTGTAATAGGCTAAAGATAAGAAAATGGCTTGTTTATTGGTTAAGGCTTCCGATTCACGAGGGTAGCATGCACTCCTAAAAGGTATATAACTTCTATGTAATCTGCAGCCTGGGTCTCTCCCTGACTAGCAGGGGGACACCACGTTCGAATGTTGTTTGAACCTTGCACAATAAAACTTTGTTATTTGGACACACTGTAAATCTTTGGTTTTTGTGCCTCAGCCTAGAAACGAACGGTGCCTGGCCTACAGGTATCATTCGCAACACTATCCAAAACCAATTGGACCCAATGATTAGGACAATAGCTTAGCATTCAGGACACCTGGATTTAATTCTCTGCTCCAGCACAGAGACTTTGGGCAAGTCACTTAACCTCAATTCCCCATAAGTAAAATGGGGATAACAGCACTTCCTTACATTACAGTAAAGATAGGAAGGCAGCCTGGTAGTGTGGGAATGGGAGACAAATCAGTACCTTTGACTTCCAAATTTTAAATCATTGCATCCAACACCTACCTCTGCAATCAAATCCCCATTCTCTGCATGGACCTGAGCAATTGCTCCAATTTGCTTACACTGGGAAAAAGCTGCATATAGTTCACTATTTCCAATCATATACAGATCTTTATAGGCCATAAACATCTTGAAGGAGTTGACCCCTTTGTCTTCAGCAAGAATTCTCATTTCTTCCTTGACCTGAAAGAAAAACAAATGTCAACAATTCCCACAATGCAGCTGTGAA
Source organism: Mauremys reevesii (assembly GCF_016161935.1). Classification (NCBI taxonomy): domain Eukaryota; kingdom Metazoa; phylum Chordata; order Testudines; family Geoemydidae; genus Mauremys; species Mauremys reevesii. The sequence continues at coordinate 253,318,130 of NC_052624.1, forward strand.
AAATAGAATAGTTATCTTTTCCACTTCTATCAGCCTTGCTAAACTGCCATGAGGAGATGAGGATAATGAACAACCCAATGATATTTTATTTGCCCATCAAGAAAAAATTTACTCAGTCCAAGCAAGCGTGGAAAGTAAAATGTTTATATAGCTCCTTTTATATCAAAGTGCTTCACAAACTACACACACACACACACACATATATATATATAGATGTCCAAGACACAAAGGATTTTCAAAGACTGGACATTTTTACCAAAGAAATTGGTGCAAAAAGCCTGGAATTTGTGGAAAGAGTCCCGCACCATATGCTGATTAATATTCAATTTCTCTTTCTCAAAAGGTTAGAGAGTGGAGTAGGTCTGGGCAAGTTTTGATCCAGGTTTAGATCTTTCAGACCAGATGCTAAACCAGCTGGGTCCCTTCTGGGAATTAACTCTGGCATACTCAAAGAGTAAGGAAAATCTGGAATGACTGATAAGGAAAAGGTTTCTGCTGTTTAGGGCTGTGACCTGGGGGCTACGTAATATTCAGTCATTTGGGATATTTTGTTCCAGTACTCAAAAGCAAATCTAATCATCATCTACATGGAAGAGTCCTTTGCCTCTTGCATGGATCCCCAGTCATGGAATCTCTGAGCTCGGTAGACTCAAAGGCCCGGATCACTAACAGTATATCCCGGAGCCGGAAGGGATTCATGTTTCATAGCCTTGTGTTCCCCACCCTGAGTACTAACTGGATCCAGAGGCATCTTCTAAACCCCCAAACCTCTCCATGGTAACCAAAGGGTTCTCACAGGTTGGTGCCTTAAAAACTTCAGCTTGCTTTTATTTTTATTTGTTTTGCGGGCAGGTTGAATTTTACTGTTTGGATTTAAAGGTAACTTCTTCCCAGGCACGTTGGGAAGTTAGTGGATTCTGGACTGACACAAGATGGAAGCAAATAGGAAGAAGGACCCCCATGTAGTGTGCTTTGTTAAATGTATTGGTTTAAAGGAATAAGCCTATAATAGCTGCTAGGCCACCAGGGAACTTGGGAGAGTGAGGGCAACCAGGTGAGGATTTCTAGGCCCAGCCCCTGAGTGTTTTGTGGACGGCTGAAATTTATATCTAGATTAAAAACAGCCAAATTACAGAATCTGGAAGAGACCCTGGAACTGGAGGGGAGGGAAGGAGGGTATATGCCCCATCTGGGGAGCCTCTCTCTCCAATATCAGAATATGTGCCCATCTGGGAAGCCCCTTTTGCCCCTCCCTTGCCTTATTCCGGGGCCTATGCCAATCTGAGAAGCCTTTCCTTCACCACTCTAGGGCATATTCCTATTTGGGCCTGAATATGCCTGATAAATTGCAGTCTGTGTCATTAGTAGGAGACACATCACAGTATCACTTTGCTTGGTCTTGGTCACCCGCTAAAATTGTTTCTATATAGTGATGTAAGGCAGTGTCATGGATAAGGAACAGTGCTGAACGTTCAGAGACCTAGGTTTTATTATTAGAACTGACATAGACTTCCTGAGACCTTGGACAAGTCATTTAGACCCTGAGCCTGCAATTGACTCTGCTTGGGTGGAACCATGGGGTTCTGCATAGGTGCAGGAATTTGCCCACATTTAGCCAGCTGCAGGGTTGGAGCGTTAACTGCTCAATAAAATGAAGATGATAATACAATACTTCTGATTGTTACTTTGCAATCCTCTGAGGATTATTATTAAGTGATCATTAATTATGATCTCTAACATCTGGGTGAGTCTACTCCAGGGAACCTGTGAGATCCATTAGACCCAAGAGATACTTCTGAACTGGATATTAGAACATTTACTCTGGGATCAGAGATGTCAAACATTTAGCACACTTGTTATATTCATGTAGGTATGGCGGGGTAGCGGTGGTGGAGATGACAAACTAATAGGTCTGTTTTGTCTTTAAACTCTAGGATCTGGTAAAGGAATTCTAAAGAATCCAAGTTTTCTGTTGATTTCAATTAGAATTAGATGCAGTAGCTGCTAGAACGTGAGGAGCTGGTGGTATACCAAAAGGACACGACCTATGTACATGTCTTCTTCTGGTTTGCCCAGCTTTCCCTTTCTGTCTGAAAAATGTAGGGATTTCCATTTTTCTTGATAAATTAAATGCATTTATGCAGCCCAAGACTACAGAACAAAATGAATGGAATTCTAAATATATAACCAGGGCATGTCACTCACTTACACTTAGCCAGCGTTGATGGTATTTTCAATGTATTTCTACTGTCCTAAGGCTCATGCATTAAGCTTTACTGGCTAATTTATTTGTTACCTTTTATACAATTACAAAGTTGTGACCAATGCATGAAGTGCTCAGTGCACAGACTCCCATGCCTGGGTGTTACAGGACTACTGTCTTAGTGTGTAATTTGGGGAGTTAAAATGGGAACTAGAAAGAACCATATTCTGGTATTTAATATTAGTATCATTAATAGAGCACCTCACATTCTATATGAGCCCAAAGAACGGGTCTCGTTCTGAGAAATGCAAAATTCCTGAAAGTCCCATTGAAATCAGTGGAAATATTAGGTGATCATCAGGGTCTTAGTACTTCTCTTGGTCAGGCCCAGTATGGGCAAGAATGAATGAGGTTTTCCTGGATCTCTCAGTCAAATTGACAGCCCCAATTGTGTTCAGTTTGTGAGATCTAACAAAATCACAACACTACAGGGCAATACTACTGCAGGCCTTTGCAAATACAGGTAAGTATTAATACATTTTACTTATGTTAGCATGTTACACTTTACATCTAAAATCTAGTCATGAATAATTCAACTTAACAAATCAATTTAGCGTCAACACACTATTGTATCTACCTTGCTGCTCCACCATGTAACTGCCACATGCAGTGCGTAATCACAGCAGACTTTAGGATCTGCCCAGCTCCTCCACGTGTCATAGGCTTCAACAAGGGAACAGCCTTTCTGAGGTATTGCAAAGTCAATGATCATAGTGGTGCCTCCTGCTAGAGCAGCCTGAAATCACAAGAGTTGCAGTTATTTAGCCATCGGTGATGAAAGGTTCCTCTCACTTCTCCTCCTTCTCCATGATGTTGCTACATCTTGTATATCTTCAAAATCAATTTTTCCTCTCTATGCCCACCTTTTTCCATGCATTGAAAATCTATATGCAATTTAAGACTCATCTTGTATGAAATCTGCGTATAGAGTGCGATGGTGCAGAGACCTATCTGACTTCCATCAAGTAGGACATGAACTTTCTGCTTAGGTGTGTCACAGATATAAGGGGCCAAGTAACGAAGCAGGGCTGAGGACTGAGGTCAGAAGGAACACAGGAAACTAAGACTAAACAAATTAGATAGTTACACAGGCCCCAAACTGCACTAAAGATTTGAGAGTCTGCAGCATTCGTGCATCATTGAATGTCTCTAACCAGCTGGTACATGAAACAGGGAGAAGAGTGCCAGAACCACTGTAGGCACATAAATCAAAGTGGATATGCGTTTCCAGGGTCCAATGAGTTGGCAAAATAAATCCAAATATCAGCAGAACAATGGAGGCAGAAAGGATACCTTTGAATTATGGTACCTCCAATACAGAACAGCATCAGTTTAAAAACTTGAGCCTTGTGGGACACCAAAATTACTTTTAAAGTATTTTTAAAATGTATTTATCAATTGAAAAGGGGGATAACCCAGGGAAGTAGCAAAACTCACAAATGATGCAAAGTTAGCTAGGTAAGTCATGACTAGAGAGGACTGTGAGGGACCTCAGAAAGACTTAATAAAAGGTAGGTGCTGGGCTTCACAATGGCAAATTAAATTCAGTATTGAGGAATGTAGAATAATGCAGACTGGAAGACACACATTGCTGGGTTCTTCCTTAACTGTAACCACTCAGTAAAAGACTTCCATCTCAGTGTGGGCAATTCAATGGAAACCTCTGTTCAAAACAGCAATTATAATGCTTTTTATATAAATCAGCAGTACAGTCCCACCTGGAATACTAGGTTCAGTTTTGGTCACCCTATCTAAAAAAGGCAGCAGAATTAGAAGGGATTCAGAGAGCGGCAACAAAAATAATTAGGAAAGGCTCCTGTATATAAAATGATTGAAAAGACTGGGACCATTTATTTTAGACAGGGAAAGACTAAGATGGACATGAGGTGCAGGGAAAACAAATCAAGTGCGCTTATTTATCCTCTCATACATAGTGCACAAATAAGGAAACATTCACTCACAACAAATTTAGGATTGATACAGGAAACATTTTTAAACAGTCCATATTTAACCTCTGGAACTCATTGCCACAAGATATCAACTGCAAAAGCGTGGCTGTATTCCAGAAAGGATTAGATAAAAGATATTTCAATGAAACATCTTTTTACATGAAAAAAAAAACACCTTTTTTTTGGTGGGGACACAAAAACTCACACTTCAAATATAAATCAATCACTATCTGCATGGCGTTAGGAAGGAACTTGCCTTCTAAGGAGGATTATTCATTAATTGTCCACTGTGGGGTTTCTTGCACTTTTCTTTGAAGCATCTTGTAGTAGGTCACTGTGAGAAATAGGATACTGGACTAAATAAAGCTCCAATCTGCTCCAGCCTGTCAATGCTCTTATTATTTAGCTTGATCATCCAGAAGCTCTCCTTCCCTGAATAGTATCCCTTTGCACAGCTGTTAAGCCCAGGTCAGATCAAAATTCACTGGGGTTCACTTTAACATTGCAATACTCTTTTCCTATTTCCATCTCACTCAGCCTGTTACTGCGTCTTCGCCTTTCCTAAACCTGTTTGCTGAAGCCACCAGAATTTACCATAGAGCTATTTCTTCTTTCAACCTCACAGTCCCTTCTTTGTTTTCCAAAACAATTTAATATTCTACCTACCACTATCTGGATGCCAGAATTGGAGAAATTTTTGCCACAACAGCTTTTCTGTTTCTCTTTGTGTATTTCAAAGCAATGCTCTTAAGAGAGCAGTCAGGAGACTTTTGAACGTTCCATCGGTTTGGATTTTGCAAATCACTTTTGTCAATGTCGGTGCAACTTTTCACACACATTTGCATTCACTTTATTGTGAGATTTTATTTTGAAATAAAAACAGCTCATCTCTCATAATACAAAATACAATCAAACCTTGTTGGTAAGCACTTTTAAAAAAAATAGGTATTTCCACCTCCTTACCCTGTCTGCCAATCTTTTTTCCTTGACATCTGCAACTACAGATATGCAGTGCTTTTATTTGTTAAACTGGAAGGACAAAATTCAATCCCCTAGCTAATCATTTACACTACATTTCACAATGATTCTGATATAAATGTGGCCCTGTGATCCTTCTTGCTAAAGTACGTGTTTAATGATGCCTTAGGGAAGCAGTTTTTTATATTTTCCATACTGGAATCCCATGTTACAACAGAAGCAACAACAAAAAAAAGAGTCCATCTTGCCAAGTGTCCTGTCTCCAACAGTATCCCATACCAGAGCTTTGGGTGAGTGTACAGAACAGGGCAATTATGGAGTGATCCACCTATCTTCCACTCCCAGTTTATGACAGTCAGAGGTTTACGGTCACCCCAAGCATAAGGTTCCATCCCTGAGCATCTTGGTGTAGGCCCGGCAAATTAAGACACTGTATATTTCACACTGCTATACTGTTTATTGATGATCCCTCTTATATTTTATCCATTAAAACAGGTTCTTCCCCAAATTGGGCTACACAGAAGTTTCTCTTACAAAAGTTTCTCTGTCTCTTTCTCTATCGGACCTACATCACATATTTCTTAATTCCTATGTGTAAATATGATCTAACTGCCCGGTTACCTCTATCATACACGTGAGATCTTTCCATTTCATCTAAACATAAAGAAAGGGAAGATGATCAAGGACTATAGCTGTGCAAGTAACAGATTTTTCAGTTTCCTGACAGTTCCAAAAAATCTAAATTAAATTGGATTGACCAGGACCAAAGTCACAATTATTTGAAATTTTCAGTTTCAAAAAAGTTGGAAAAAATTCATTTTGGGTAAACAAAAACATTTTGTTCAACCTGAAATGTTTTGTTTAATTTTTGAGCAAAGGAAATGAAGGGCTAGATTCCAAAAGAATCCCCTTATGACCTTTAGCAGTGGTTAGGGAACTCACCTGTGATGTGCGAGACATGAATTCAAATCCCTTCTCTGGAAGAGGGACTTAAACCCAAGTCTGCGCACTCCTAGGTGAATGCCCTAACCACCAGTCAATAGCATATTCTAGGGTGTGTTGCTCAGTCTCTCCTGTTGGAGTTATTGCACTTTGAATAAAATACTCTGGGGAAGAGAGAAAGAAAATGACTCTATAGCCTGGGTGGTTACTGCTGGGCTAAAAATGTTATGTAGGGTGGCACCACCACTGTCAATCAAACCACTCTACCCCACAATTATTTAAACTGAACAATTGCAATTTAGCCTTATATAATGCTGAACAATTTCCTGCAATATTTAAATGTTGTTGTACAATCAAGCATTTATTCTTGCTGTATTTGATCCTGGAGTGAAGCAGTGGTTCAGGGTCAAGAAACTTGGTTCCATTTCCATCTCTGCTACATACTTACTGTGTGGGGATGATTGGCAAGTCACTCTGTCTCTGTGCCCCAGTTTTCCTGTCTGTAAAATGAGGATAGTAATACTTCTCTAGCTTGCTGGGAGGCTAAGAAAATTAATATTTAAGTGCTGTTGAGAGCCTCTTATAAAAGGCCATGCAAAATAAGATATGTAAAATGATATATTCTATTCAAAACCAATGTCAAAAGTATCACATGGCTGCAATGTGAGGCATTCAGGAAATGCCAAAATTGTTGCATGTGCATTCTCCACTCTGCCTGCTTGTGCACATGCTTTAAACATGGCCTGCAATTCCATGATCACATGGGTACTTCTGCAGGATCCTGCCTCGTTCTAGGTTTTGAAGCCTATCTATGCATATTATCTTATTCTTGCAATTCAATATCTTTTACACATTTCACTAAAAGAAAAGTCATGAATCCTTAAAAAACAGATGTAAAGTAATAGTATCTCTCACTATATCACAAAAGTACCACTGACAGCTAGTGAAAAACTTGTATGTAAGTTGCATGGGGCAGAGACAATCTTTTTGTTGTGTGTTTTTACAGCACCTACCATATTAATTATTGTTATTATGTGGCTTTCAGAGCATTACTGTATATTTCACAGCTGTTAGATTAGCCTTATGAAATACAACATATTAAAGTAGGGAATAATTTTACAGTATTATAACAAATAGAAATGTGGCATGCAAATGACAAAGCCAGTTGGATGATGGCTGAGTTACTGCTGATGTCATAGTCTTATGTCCTGATCCGGTAACACTTACAATTAGCTATAGAGATTACTCAAAGAAGAGAGCATTTTGTCCAGTACTATGTGATTGTGCCCCTAGTACCTAACAAAGCTTTCCATATTGGTTTTGAAATCAAGCCAAGTTTAAAACCCCTAAAACATGGTGTGCGGGGATGGGTGTGCGGGTGTAGCAAACAGAAACGCACAATAGAAGATGTAGGTGAAGATAGGGCCGGCTCTAGGTTTTTTGCTGCCCCAAGCAAAAAAAAATTTGGCTGCCCCCCTCTCAGCCCTGGGTTCTCCCACCCCCCCACTCCCTGCCGCCCCAGCGCTGAGCAGGGCAGGTCATCAGCAGAATTTTGGATGTGCACAAACACAACACACACATTGGGTCATATATGGTTTACAGAGCTGCAAGTGGGTACAATTTTTCAGCTGTGTGTGTTGGAGGATATCCCGGATATTATATTAAGACTCTACATAAATCAAGGAAAAAAAGTTGGTGCCTTTAATATTCTTTTGTTCCACTTTCTTTCTTTCTATGTCTTCCTTTTTAAACAAAAACAAAAAGGCAATGGCTGTTGAAAATAGCAAATTCCAGTCTTATAATCACTGGGAAGCATTTCTTGCTCAATTTTATCGTTCCGGGGACAGTCAAGGGACAGGGAGCAGGGGGGGTTGGATGGGGCAGAGGTTCAGGGGGGCAGTCAGGGGACAGGCAGCGGTTGGATAGGGAGTCCCAGGGGTTTGTCGGAGACAGGTAGGGGGTGGGGTCTTAGGGGGGGGTCTCAGGAGGGGGCAGTTGGGGACAAGGAGAAGGGAGGCTTAGATAGGGGGTGGGGTCCCAAGGGGCAGTTAGGGGCAGGGCTCCCAGGAGGGCAATCAGGGGACAAGGAGCAGCGGCGCTTAGATAGGGGTGGGGTCCCAGGAGGGGGTGATCAGGGGACAGGGAGCGAGGGGGGTTGGATGGGTTTGGGTTTCTGTGGGGGGCAGTCGGAGGGAGTGGATGGTGGCAGGGTGAGGTTACCCTCCCTCCCCGTGGAGTGTCCTGTTTTTTGAATGTTAAAATATGGTATCCCTACCATATTCATAGCACTCACAGCATGCTGCCGCATGAGGTCCCCCCTCCTTCCTTGCCAGTTGGTAGTGGCCAAGGGAATGCTGGGAAATGTAGTTCTTTCCCTGCTTCAGGGCTGGCTCTATAGGCAGGGAGCTAACCAAGGAACTACAGCTCCCAGAGCCCCCTGTTGGTTATCAGCTTCCCTGCTGCCCCTGCAAATGGGCTGCCCCAAGCAGGAGCTTGCTTTGCTGGTGCCTAGAGCCGCCCCTGGGTGAAGAAGCCTATCTGTGCCACACTAATAACACAAAACAGCCTTAAAGCCTACATTGGTGGCCACTGGAAGGTCATCTCAGTGAAAGTGAATCTTCCAATGGTGCAGGACCTCCTACACTGGAATATCTTCCCGTGGTCAGTAGAGGGGGCATGGCACAACAAGGGGTACGGCCACAACATCCCACACCCTAGCTGCTATCAGCACTCTTGAGCTCCTAAGAGCTGGCACAAGTTACAGCAGACTTTGATCTGTTCTAATTTAGGTTAGGGAACTGTCATGGTACACAGCTGTGCCTGGCCTGTGGAGAGAGCAAAGCTGTCTCAAAGCCACTTTTGCACTCTCCCTCCCAAGTTGTGTTGTGTTTACCTTAATCACAGCCAACGATCTGACCAAGAGAATATAGGACAATGTACTATATACAATTTTAACAAACAAAAATAATGTTAAAACCTTAGAGAGACAAGGTGGGTGAGGTAATATCCTGGGACCTACATGGCTAGAACTATACTCCATACAATGTACGTTAAAACCTTGTGATTCATCAGAACTTCAACCAAGCCTGTACAAGTTAAAAGATGCACAATTCAGTGATTCCAGGGACATCACAAAACACTTGCACTCTGTTCTTAATTTAGAACCTCCTGATGTATATGTGTTTATAGCCTCACAATCAGAGTTTACTGTGTAGCACCTTTTATATGTCTATGTCCAGAGAAGTTGCTAGACTTTATGCATCTGGAGAGTTTTCATGTTTCTTAGCAACACAGGTTTGTTCTACTGGAATAATGTCTTGTGCCTATTGTAGTACATTTAAATAGACATTTAGAGCCAAATTTTATTTTTCATTTTTATGTGAAATATTTATATTTACAAAATGAATAATTTGTTTGGTTTATTCCAGAGACAGCATCTTTTACTATTGATTCTAATCTGAATAAATACCATTGCATGAATCAATTATAGACATGAAGTAGCTACATACAGGGCCCATTCTTTCAACACTTGAATAAGAGGAAAGTTCAGGCCCAAAGTAAATTTCCTAGATAAGTTAGGTAACATGCATTAACCTTTCCAAGTTACCTAGCACAAACAGTGCAATACCACTCCCACTGCCAAAGTTTCCATAATGATCAATTATAAACAGGTTCATAACAGAGCTTCCCAATTTAACTCACTCAGGAAATCATGATTTCTCTGATTTAAGATTTAGGTTTAAGATTAAGATTTAGGAATTCAAGGCTGCTCTGTCAGTTGATAAACTGGAGAAACTACAGAGTGATATGTGCTAAATGGCTAGCACTGAACCTACACTGGATTAGATGGGTATAAAGTCTAATCCAGAATGGTAAGCCCGATGTTCCTAATGCAACAAAGGCAGAAGTAAACAGGATCACCATTATAAAGATTTGTGTCCACATTAAAAGGAGGATCTCTTAAGAACATGAGGGCTCTTCTTCACTACTCTCTGGTCACAGATAATCATGTCAGAAAGACAGACAAAGGTTCAACTCTTTTCTGGGTAGTCAACCAAGCAGTTCTGTCTCCTGCAGCTAATACAGATCCATGGGTTCCTCCACCCCATTTCTAAAAGTAGCCTATTCCAGATGCTTAAAAGGAAGTAAAACCAAATGAAATCTATTATGCAGCCGGCAAACTGCGCATATTCTGCCATAGGGGGAAGTTTTTCTTGATCCAGCTGGTGATCAGATTATGCTAAGGCACAAGGACTGACGGTTCTTTTTATCTGATCTACTGCATATGGGCATAAGCAACTAACACAAGAATTTTAATGCGCTTCCCAGCTGCTTCCAGGTCCTCTCAGAGCTCCTGATCTCTCTCTCTCTCTCTCAGCTGTCTGCTTGTCTGGCCTTTATAGCCTCAAATGTGATTCAGCCCTCTTGGCTGTCTGAGCCTGTGCACTTCATCTGTTCACCTGCTGTCAGTATTTCATCACTATGTGACTATATGTCTTGGATGTGTGACTAAACATGTCATTTGTATCATCAGTGGAGCATTTGTGTGGTGTATTCTTGCTATTATCACTACCCAATATCAATAAATTGCATGTTAAATGGATTAAGAACTAACTGACAGATCTCGAAAAGTAATGGTTTATGGGGAATCATCATCGAATGGGGGTATTGCTAATGGGTTCTTCAGGGACTGACTTTAGGCACAATGCTAGTCAATATTTTTGGCAATGATCTAGAGGTAAATATAAAATCAGGGCTGATAAAGTTTGGGAGAGTTGTGAATAATGATGAGGACAGGACAGTTATATAAAACGATCTGGCTCTCTTGGTAAGCTGGGCTCATTCAGAAAAAAAAGTCATGGAACAAAGAATGCAGGCCATGACTGCAGAGTAGGGGACTATCTCCTGGAAAGCACTTACTCTGGAAAGGATTTAGGGGACATATTGGACAAAAAATGGAACCAGGAGCTCTTACTGCGATGTTCTGGCAAAAAGGGGCTAATGCGATGCTAGGATGTATAAAGAGGGGAATAGTGAGTAGGAGGAGAGAGGTGATTTTACCTCTGCATAGGGCAGAGACTGATACTAGAATGCTGCATAGAGTTCTGGTGTCCACATTTTAAAAAGGATGTTGAAAAACTGGAGGTTGTGCAGTGAAAATGACTCTGAGGCTGGAGAGACTGTCTGACAGCAAGAGACTTAAGGGGCTCAATCTATTTAATTTATCAAAAGGATCAAGATATGATTTGATTACAGTGCATAAACACAGGGAAAAAATACCAGGTACTATAGGGCTCTTTAATCTAACGGAGAAATGCATAAGAAGATTCACTGACTTGGAAGTTAAACCTGGACAAATTCATATGAGAAATAAGGCACAAAATTTATTTATTTTAACGGTGAGGGTGATTAACATTTGGAACAAACTTGCAAGGCAAGTGGTGGATTGTCCATCCCTTGAATTCTTAAAATAAAGATTTTTTGGAAGGGAGTCAAATGCAGGTTTATTGGGGTCAATAAAGGGATAATGGGATGAAGTTATATGCTATTCAGGAGCTCAGACTAGATGATTTCATGGTCCCTTCTGGATTTAAAACCTAGAAATTTATGGCATGCTTCATTAGCAAGTGAACAGCTGCATAACATAACCATTGAACTTCAAGGGCAGCCTCAGTATAGCCCTCTACTCTGGAGGGAAAGAAGAGCATAAATCCCCATAACCTGATCCTCATAACCCCGCATAAATCCCCACAACCTGATCCTCATTTGACAGGAAAAGGCATAATCACTTAGCCATCCATAGATTGGTAAAGGTGTTTTTGGTTCTAGTTGTTATTCATAAGTTGAGCTGAATCTACCAGGTACCAAAGTTTGGGTGACTCATTGATGAATAAAAGACAGATGCCCTCAACTGGAACAAGGTCATAGTCTTTGCTACCTCTTCAAAGTGTTTCCTTCTGCCAGCCAGCATGATCTAGGTTTCCCACAGGTGAAGCCTGAACCACAACCATGAGCTTTTCATTCACACCTAAAAATTCACCCATTCAAAGTATATTGTGGTGAACAAGTTTATGGACAGGAACATTTGTGGTAACAGCAAGCCATAAGTTTTGGAGAATATTCACAGATAGCAAATGTTGTATATATTAACATGAATATTTAGAGCATAAACCTGATTCAAAGAGTTTTGCTTTTCCAATCAGGAAACAGAAACATGCCATGAGATTCATGCGTCCCAGGGAAACTAACAACTTGAATTTTCAATTTCTAATACCCAGTACACACAAAAAGCTGCTCATTGAACAATTTACAAACCAAGAGTTATTTTTGGAAATTATTTGTATAATGACGATTTTGAGAAAAATGTAATCAGCTCCTAGACAGCTTACAGATATAAAGTATTAAATTCATATAATAGATTCACTGCTAATTATTCTCTCAGATCTACCAGCTACCCATCACAGAGCTTGGATTTTGCAAAACTCCTATGATTAAGTTTAAATTGCTCTTTCAGTTGTCAACCTTAATAAATATTCATGAATATAGAGATCAAATATTTTAGTGTCTTTTAAAACTATGTTCTAAATCTACCTTAAAACAGGAAACATGACATGTTTGACATACAAGTTACTTTACTATGCTAGAAAATCGCTTTGCAAAAATCATTCTTTACTGAGTGCTTTGCAGTAAATTTAAAATCCATCTATTTTAACAATTGACAATGGCCTAGGTGCATGTTAAGAAAAAGCACTCTAATAATGATGAAAAATGCAATGTAAGAATCCCTATACAATATGTTGTATTCTCAATATTAACTCCAGTGTATATTGGTAACTTAAGGATAACACTCATTACAAGACTGTTGTAATTATCCCAAAAAACAAACATTACAAACTCTGAAATTCAGAGTTAAGGTTAAACATAAAAGAAATCCAAATAAGTTAAAGTATGGAAATGCGTAGTTGAGACACCCAAAGAACTTTAACTCTGCTCTGTGGTGAAAACACAGGGTCGGCAGGAAATGAAAATCTGATCTATGTTTAAAAATCAGGTAAATCTAATCTGTGATCACAGATACTAAAATGACTTAAATCATCATGGTATGGTTATTGCATGACATCACTACATAGCAGAACTAACGTTTAATTTAACTTATTTCAATTACTGGATATATTTTACAATGTAACGTACATGAAATATGAATTTAACCTAGACTTAATTTAACTCAGTCCTCCTTATGAGGGTACACAATTGTGTTCTCTTTTCTACAAACAGCAATTCTGCCTTTAGAGGACTGGATAGTTCAGGGGATTGGTAATGGGATACAGACTCAGTTCTGGGACATCAGTTTGACTCCAGTAGAGGCTGCTGATGGGCCAAATTTACTGGCAGGGCAGAGTGAGGAATGGTGAGCAGCTGCAGTGCTGTAGCTGCTCCGGGGACAGAGAACTTCAGTCTCCAGGGCACGATATCAGCAAGTTACATAAGGAATTAAATTGATTCAGTAATTTCAATAAATTCTAACATGTACAAATACTTCACTACACTAGAGCTGCTCATGTAATTCACCTGGCTTGCAAAGGTGAAGCAAACAGAACCCAAGCACAGAACTAAGGAAAATGAGGACATCACTATAGCTATAAACTGGAGGACAGCTATAAACTGGATCCAGACTGAACCTTCCTCGGTAGAGAGAGACAGAGGTAGTAAAACATGGAAGAGAAAACCCTCCTCCTTCCTGTGCTAACCCTCTAAAAAGGGAGACAAGGTGTTCAGGAGATGACTTCTCTCCTAGAGCAAGAGAGTTGAATAGGTGGTAATGAATTTTCCTCCTGGTAAAGACAAGACAGACAGATTGATTTACCTTTGTTCCCTGGTAGAAGTCATCTTTGGACTGTGTGCCCATGAAGGGGAACTGCATGTGTGTGTGGGTATCAATCCCCCCAGGCAGCACCAGTCTGTTGCAAGCATCTATAACTAGGAGCCCAGCAGGTGCCTCAAGCTGCAGGTGTGGTCCCACTGCCTGCACTATTCCATCCTCCACATACACGTCAGCCAGCTGCGAGTAGTCATCATTCACCACTCTCCCCCCTTTGATCAAAATCCTCTGATGTAGGGGAGCCATGGCTTTTGCTGCAGGCTCCTTGCAAATGTGCCCAGCAGTAGAGCCTGAGTTCTGAAGACAGCAGGAGAAGCTGTGGCACTATTAGGCATCAGGCTCAGGCTTCTCTTCTGCAGGAATACAGCCCTAGCAGGAATACAGACTGGGAGAACAAGAACACTCTGCATGCATTCCTTTGGAATGAAGCAGACAGATTCCTGGTGGTTCCTCTAAAACTGATCCCAGCAGTTCCTCCTGAAAGGTGCTTTGCTGCCCACTCTCCCTCACCAGTCCACTTCTCTCAGCATGTCAAGTTATTTACATGTGGCTCCCAAACATAACTGACATACTGGTATTTATATATCTATCAGAGGACTCTCCTCCTGCACTACTAACTCCTCCCACTGCCCCCAGTTTAGCATGTAACATCTGCTGATCACTGCTCTGACCCTGTCAGAGAAGGCAGGGGTTTCAGCAATTTCTTTTAAAATATTTAAATAGTAACTGTGGGGCCATATTTTCAGAATAGCTCAGCTCCTGTTTAGGCAACTAATAAGGGCCACATTTTCAAGAGTGCTGAGCCTTGAAGCTTCATCTATGATGCTTATAGCCAGATTTTCAGAAGTGAGCAGTGGACAACATGCTGAGCTATTTTGCAAACCTGGCCACTTATTTTGCTGTCTAAACGGGAGCTGAGCTCTTTAAAAAGCTAGTGTTTAGTGCTGGGGTGTTGGCTCTGGAGTCTGTCTTTACTCAGATCAGGGACAGCACAAGCAGCAGCAGTGCAGGCTTCACTCCCACCCACATGGTAGGCTTGAGCTGGATTAAGGCAAACCTGGGCCCCAGGCAAAGTAACAATTAGGGTCACCTCACCACTACACAGGGCTCCCTTCCAAACCTAACTTGCTCTGGCTGCTCCTCTTTAAGAAGGGACTTCCTCATTCCCTATAGGGTCGTGAGGGACTGGCATTCCCACAGAGCCCATTTCTTGGTGAGTGTGGGGGAAGGCCTTCAACCTCACAAATCCCTATGCTCTGGGAAAAAACTCTTTCACCCCCATGCAAGGACTACTGCTTACATGGTGGAGTAGCTATCTAAAGTTTTTCTGTTTGACTGTGGAAAGCCCTCACAGAACTGTCTGGATGGTGGAGGGCCCCTCTCCTCATATTGCCTGAAGGAGGCCTGCTTCCCCACCTCCCCACCCCAAACCCATCCTTCTTGTCCCACAAAAAGATCAGGTGGTGGCAAAGTGGTACCAAGCTGCCTCCTTGCCATTCTTCCCCCAAGGTACTTGCCATGTGTGGGAGACTTTTACTGGGAGCAGGGCAGTCAGGATTCCTCCTCTTCTCCCCTTTTGGAATGGCAGCTTCCAGTGGAGGGACTTCACTTAAACGGAAGGAGTTCCATTCTCCTGGATTCAAAATGTGAAAGGCTTGTTAGGAAGGCATAAAACTAGGGAGGAAAGGGAAAGTTACAGCTTTATGCTGGAGGTGGAGGATAGTTAACACCTCACAGAATCAGGTCCTTAAGGAAGAAGGGGAATGATTTACAAATAACGCAGACATTTTTCAATATCTGTCCAACAAGAAAAATAAAGGGAGTTTGGCCAGTGAGGAAGCAAAGACAACCTTGTAAAATAGCTGTTTATAAAGCACACATTAGAACACTTGGATCATTTTAACACAACACAAATACCCTCTCCCGCTAATATGTTTCCTAGGGTGTCAAGGTAACTAGCTAAGAACTTAAACCACTGAGAATTATTTTTCAGTTATCAATGAGAAGTGCAGAGGTGACTTGACAAATAGAATAATGCACCTTGAACCAACAACCCACATTTATATCTAACTCCCCACAATAATAAGGAACTAGCTATAAGCTGAGTCCCGACAAAGAGTGGGAGTACTGCAGATGGGGTGAGTCCTTCATGCCAGTTCCACCGGGCCCAGACAATCTGTCTGCCAGTTAGAAAGGGATTTGATCTCCCTCAAACATAGAGGACTGTAGCATGGTGCCTGCAGGATAAGGCACTGGCTTTCAATGATGCACACTTCTAAGTGCCTAAGTCACTTAGGTGCTTTTGAAAGTTTTACCCTTGGAGCTAAATATATTGCTGGCATATATCGAAGCTCTGTCCATTTATTTAGTTCACATAGACAAACAAGAAAATCTTGTACCAGCAACATTTACATAAACTTGGTAAATGTTTGATATGGTCAGAGTGCAAAAGCACCTTGTTGGATTGGCCTGAATTACCCCCACAGGATAGAAATACCTCCCACTGGACCCCCTGGGAAGAGAATTCATCATCATCTCCTGTTCCTGATGTCTTTCTCCTAGGGTGGGATTTTTATTAAGCATCTTTGCCTTCCAGTGGGACTTGTTCTCCTACGTCCTTTGAAAATCCTACCCCAAAAGATTTTTCCAAACTTCCCTTCACTCAATTTAAAAATGGTCTTTATTATATAATCAGTACCTGACCCTGTACTGCATAAAAGAGTTTGTTGTTGAGCAATGTTTGCTCATACTACACTCTTACATAATTCAGTGATTTGAGAGACTGTGTCAAAATAATTTGTGCCCTAGCATTTTTACTTCTCTGGAGCCACAGAAATATTGACAAGGTAGACACAATGGAAGGAAATATTTAAAAGCCTAACTTGAAACATACTAATGGTTTCGTGGTCAGGAACAAAGTAAGTATTCTCAGGAAACTAACTAGATTTTCTTGCCTGACAAATACAGAGAAATGTTAATAGGCAGAGAGATTATGCATTTTAGAGACCATCTTAATTGCATGATCTCAAAAGCAAAGGCAAACCCAACCTAGATCTATTTCTTACCAACATGGAGTCAGTTGCTGTATAACATTCAAGGTAGTCTGAGGAATGAGTTTATATTCATGCAACATTCTACATAGTCTAAGGAATGGGTTACCTAGGGAGGTGGTGGACTCTTAGAGGTTTTTAAGGCCCAGCTTGACAAAGCCCTGGCTGGGATGATTTAGTTGGGGTTGGTCCTGCTTTGAGCAGAGGGTTAGACTAGATGACCTCCTGAGATCTCTTCCAACCCTAATCTTCTATGAGATGTGAGTGTGAGACTGCAAGAATGTAGTTTTGTAGGATTTAATAAATCTAGTGAACATAGAACAGCCTCAAAGCCACCTTAAATTAAGGTGCAACATATTTCAATTCCTCTGAAAGAGATATATGCTCTCAGAATCCACTGATTTGCTCCATCACAGCTTATCTTTCAGATCTTGCTCTTATTTAAAATTTGGTGGTAGATTATACTCTCCAGGCAAGAGGGTTTCTGAGCCAACACCCAGGAATTAGTCAGTGGCTAACCATACTGCATCGATATAAGGGCTAGGGAGGTGCACTATAGGGATCCCATGGTGCCAACTGGCAGAGGATTTTACAGGGATCTGCTGGGTTGGATATCTGTATAATATTTCACCAAAGGGTGGCATGCAATGTCTTTCCAGGAGCCGATAGCCCACTGGTCATCCTAATCATTGCAGTGGATAATAATAAAGTTTTGTGTCTATACTAAAAGATATATGTTCTTAACGGCTTGCCGTCAAAGCAAGTCACCAGAAAGTGACATGCCTCAGCAATGTTCCTTTTAGGCAGGAGGTAACAGATCGTTATCTCTGGTCATTTGTGTACTGTACAAATATTTGCATACGAGTTACAGGTGAAATAAAAGATTTTGAAATCTACGAGAAAAGAAATCTACAGGCAGACAAACAGCAGGGGGTTGTTGTTTATTCAGAAAGGCAAAAAAGGCAAAGAAACACAGGATCCTTCACCTAGGCACAGACAAAGCCTTCTCAGGCTAAGGGCAGGGAGTAAGGAGGTGCTCACAAGCTTGAGTACCCCTGAGAAGCATCATATTAAGTCTTCACCACACATTTCAACCTGATAATGGCCAGCCTCCCCACTACCCCATTAATCACCTTTGTCTACTTCCATTATTATGCCTATTTCCATAATGCCCCCTATTCATGGAAAACCCTCCCACACTCCCAGTGCATCATGCTCCTCTCATTCTCATCATCCAACTCAAGTAGATCCTGGAATTTGGGGAGGAGCGGGCAGCTGCACTTTCTTGCACATGCAAGGAGGTAGGCAAAAGGATTCTGTCTGACCTGAGGTCTGAAGAGCTGGGATTTAGAGAAAACATATAGAAAGGAGTGAAGGTGAAAAGAGATGTGATACACGCTATAAATCTATTTTAATTGTTAAAAACTAGGGCTGTCGATTAATTGCAGTTAATTCATGTGATTAACTAAAAAAATCGCAATTAATTGTAGTTTTAATAGCACTGTTAAACAATATCAATTGAAATTTATTAAATATTTTTGGATTTTTTCTACATTTTCAAATATTTGATTTAAATTTACAAACACAAAAATACAAAATGTACAGTGCTCACTTTAGAGCCTACAAGTCCACTCAGTCCTACTTCTTGTCCAGCCAAACAGGTGACATTGTAAACAAGAAGCAGGCAGCATTATCTCCTGCGAATGTAAACAAACTTGTTTGAGTGATTGGCTGAACAAGAGGTTAGACTGAGTGGACTTGTAGGCTCTAAAGTTTTACATTGTTTTGTTTTGAGTGCAGTTACAAATGTAGTAACAAAGTAAGTTCAACTTCCATGATAAAGAGATTGTACCATAGTACTTGAATTAGATAAAAAATTGTATTTCAATTAGTTTCTTTTTTACAGTGCAAATATTTGTAATAAAAAATATAAAGTGAGCACTGTACATTTTGTATTCTGTGTTGTAATTGAAATCAATACATTTGAAACTGTAGAAAACATCCAGAAATATTTAAATAAATAGAATTCTATTAACAGAGTGATTAATCATGCCATTGTGGTTCTTTTTTTAATCATGCGATTAATTGCGATTAATTTTTCTAATTGCTTGACAGACCTCTTAAAAACCATCGTTATAGTAAGTCAGGTACTGATTTCTGTTCTTGCAAATTTAGTCTTTTCCTCCCTTAGTTATAACTATGCTAGTCATTAGGAACTGCATTGGAATAAAATGAGGGCAGAATCTGACCCAGGAAATCTACAGTCAAAATGTATCCCAGTAAATAAATAAATAAATAATAAAAAAAAAAAGCTAAGAGTGGCAGAACTAACATGGCTAACAAGGGAAGCAAGAAGCAGAGTCAGAAAGATATAGAATCAAATTGGGACACTGGAAATATAAAAACAAAACAAGCATTAAAAAGGGAAAAAACTAATTTCACAAATCGAAGGAACTGGTCTCATCAGTAATAGATACAATAAAAGCTCATTCACTCTGAGCACCTGCTGAGGGCTATTTGTGTGTCTTCTAGATTTGCTGTGAATTTGGTCCTCAGACAAAGTATTTGTGCATAGTATTTCTCCAGGTACACAGAAAGATCACCTTGATTACATATGTACATAGGCAGTGTGATAGAGCATTGCGGATAAAAATAACTTTTGACTATATTACATATCTATGACAGCCATTTCTTACCTGTATCATTCTCTTTAGCTTTCACCTTTCAGTCTTAAATACATTTTCTCGTTGCTTCAGTGCATGTGCACTATAAAAATATTAGTGCTCATGAAAAGGTGCCACACTATTTTATTTGAATCAGCAGCCAAAGGTGAAATCTCTGTTCTAATAAAATTCCTTTGCATTTTTAAAAATTATATCTTCTTTCTTCCTTTTGATCTCTGAAACTACTCAGGAAAACAAGTCTCTCACTTGTCTGGTGTGAGGATAAAATTTAACTTTTTTTTTAAATTGGATTTTAACTAAAGTTTGCTGAGCAGCCAGTAGCAGCCATTTCATGGGTGCTTCCTTGGAGAATAAGCCACAATTGGTGAGGGCGGGGGGAATCACAGAGATTATCTGCACTGGAATTTTTTTCTTGTTGCTTACAGGCTCAGTCCTGCTCCTGTTTAAGTCAATGGGAATTTGGCCATATATTTCAATGGGATTGGACTTCATTATGGAACAACTTGTATGATCTACTAAGACAACTCCTATATTTCTAAATTTAAAACTGATAACAGAAGATACATTTTTACACAATGTTCTTTTGGAACCTAGTACCACAGGATGTTCTTCTGGCAAAGACCTTATTAGGTTTTTTTTAAAAAAAAGATTGGATGAACAAGAATATCTAGTTATACGAAGTAGGATAAAAACTTAAGGGATGTCAACTCATTAACTAATGTTATTGTCTTTTTGTAACTGCCCATTATAGAAGTTTTTACCCCTTCTCAAACATCTGGCAGTGGCTGTTGGTGGAGGCAAGATACTGGTGTCTGTCTATATTATATAAACAGTATACATATATAAACACACACACACACGATATAGTAAACATATAAAAACTGACCTCTACAACCCCTTTCCAACCTGAAAAGGCACTCCATTGGTTTGCTATAACAACATGGAAGAAAAGAGAAGCAAACTTGCCAAATCCTTTCCATTATATCACATTTTCTGACCCTTAATCTCTAGGGTTACTATCCCCAACTCACCTGCCTCTTGGGGAAAGGCAGATAACCAGAGCTGCTGCATGTACTGAAGGACAACCTGGTTCCTCAGTACAGTGAGTAAACTCTGCCTCTCCTTTCACTGGATTGAGTGCTTTGGTTTGTGGCGAGCTGGTTGAGGAGCAACTGATCCTACACCCTATTCCTAGTGCTTGGAGTGTAGGGGATTGAGCGTACTAGTGCTGCCACAAGCAAGGAAGAAAGGTACCAAGAGCCTGATAGGATCCACTGCATGAAAAACAAACAATGAGAAGATATTATGCTCTGTTGGTCATCCACTATTGGTGGGAGGAATTCCTTGCCACTAAAGAACAAGAAAACAGTTTAACTCAAGAGTCAAAATTCTGGGCTCCCAGCTGTTATGGAAAAGCAAGACTCGCCAGATCTGCAGGCTGTTTCTTGAAGGGCAGTCAGAGAAAGTGGACACATTTTTACAGAGTATTCCTGGAAATGGGATGTGTGCGCGTGCGGGGGGTTCATGCACTAAATTATCACCATGAAAACACAGTGACTAAATTCAGTCTTGCTTGAAAATAGAGTATATGGGACTAAACCGTCAATTAGACAAAGGTCATCTAGCATCACTCTTTATAGGAGGGCTTGATCTCAAAACCATGACCTTTTCCCTAAATCCATCCATTAACAGAAGGAATATAAGAACGGCCATATTGGGTCAGACCAAAGGTCTATCTAGCCAGTATCCTGTTTTCTGGCATTGGCCACTGCCAGGTGCCCCCAAGGGAATGAACAGAACAGGTAATCATCAAGTGATCCAGCCCCTGTTGCCCATACCCAGCTTCTGGCAAAACCGAGGCTAGGGACACCATTCCTTTTCTAGTCTCCTTCTCTGGCCTGCCACAGGACCATGTTGGAGAAGATGCTATTAGAAGGTAAGTATTCCATTTGCAGAGAGTTGCACATTTGGCTCTTCCTCCCCATTATTGTTTATACCACGGTAGTATTAGAATCCAATCCATTTCCTTGGATAGAACTAGATACATTCATGGAGGATAGGTCTCCAATGGCTATTAGCCACGATGGGCAGGGATGGTGTCACAAGCCAACAACTCAGGCTCAACCTGGCTAAAAACAGAGCTCTTACTTGTCCCCACAAGCCTTTCCCATGACCTCCTTTCTTGATCACTGCCACTCAGGCCTGTAACCTGGGTGTTATCGTCTATTACGACTTCTTTAGGTCTTCACATCCAGGCTATGTCTAAGTATTGCAGACTTTTTCTGCACAACAGCTCTAAGATACAGCCTTTCCTATCCATCAACAGAGCTAGAATTCTTGTCCAGGTTCTTCTCAATCTCACATGTTGGCTACTGCAACATCTTTCTCACTGACCTTGACAAATGCAATCTTGTTCCACTGATAGGCATTCAGAATGCTGCTGTAAAGATATTTTTCCTAGTCCATCACTTTGACCATGTCACCCCCCTCTCTTTGCATCCCTTCACTGACTCCCTCTTCTCTATCACTTCAAACATAAGCTACTCTTGTTCTTTCAAGGCCTTATTCCCAGTCTATCTATTCTCTCAGTCACAGTATTGAAAAGTTGACCCCTACTTCCGATCAGCCCACGTCAGCCTCCATCGCCCATTTGTTCAATTCTCCAGCACACATCTCTGTGCTTTCTCCCATGCAGCTCAAACATCCACAAAACAAATTCCTCCTGAAAAAAAACCTCTACTTTGCTGTGAGACCTACAAAAACAAAACAAAACAAAACAAAAAATACCCCAACCTTGAGAGGCTGAGACCATTGCCTCTTATGTTGACCAATACGGTCTGTTTCCTTGTAATCTGTCTGCATCCACCTGTTAGCTATTGGTTTATATTTAGACTGTAAGCTCTTCGGGGCAGGACCTGACTTGCCCCTCCGTGTTTTTACAGTACCTAGACACAATTGGATCCTGGTCCATAACAGGGACTCCTAGGTGGCACCATCATCAGTACTCCTTCCCCTTACCCCATCTTCTGAAGTTGGGTCAAGCATCTGCCATCTTAATCTGCCCAAAAGCAGCAGTAAGGTCCACCTGCTTACCATCTTCTTTGATGCTATCAATCCATTGCTTCCTCCGCTTTACTCAGGATCTCTCTGTCCTACCATCCTCTCCTGCCATGCTATCTTCATTATGTCTTCTACATTCATGCTCCATGTGTGTTCAACTCAGCCAAGTTAACAGGACAATACTGATCAGGGAAGAAATCAATATATGGGAAAGGAAATTGGTATATGATGAATTTGTGGTAAATGCTACTAGTAACACAATTCTTAGCATTAGGAAAGGTTCCACAGTTGATTAAGTATACACATATTTTAAACTGATACTGTCCGAACTGAATTTAAAGACATGCAGGAGAGAGATCCAAATGTCAGACTAAGTGTCAAAAGTGTTTGGTGTAATTAGAAACCTAGGATCTGTGACATTACCTCCTACTCATGACATGTTATTTAAGCAAAACATGCGGCATCTCAAAATCCTTATGTTTCATTTCCACTGTCATTACCCATGTTTGACCCAGATAAGCATGTATTTGATCAAACAGCTGCTGTCCACGCCATATGTCACCTAGAAGACATTTACGAGGAATGACTGAAAGTACCTCTGCTGATGGTGTATCAAGACACCCAAACATGGAAAGTCATGCAAATTGCCTGTTGTTCTCAGAGAGGGTCTCAGTGGATCTGTAAGTGTACTGTGTTTGAGGTAACAACCCTACTTTGTGGCCTGGTGGAAGGGTACCAACAGAACCTAGTGAAAGTCAACACGACATCCAGTGCAACTAACTAAATTGAAATCTCCTATGGTGCTGGTGACCTACAATGGAGAGGCACAATATTGTGTAGTAACTAATCATAAAGATTTTTATTATACTCAAATTAAGTGTGTGTGGTCACAACTCCAAACTTGTTTTAAGCCCAAAGTACATATGATTATTGGACATACGACAATCTCTCCTATATCTGGATTTCAAAACAAGACTTACTACTGATTCAGATCCTCAAGATCTACTCAGAAAAGTACCCCAATCCTTCATGCAGATACACCATCATTAGATTTACAGCTTAAACAGAAAGGGGGGAAAAAATCACATTTAATTGAAATTAGTAATACCACAGATCAAACAGAATAAATGCTGAATAAGTTATTTGATGGAACAGATGAAGTATTGACCACCCTTGTAGGGATGGAAATTGGTTAGAAGGGGTGGATTGTTGTCCACACTATCCTCACTAGGGCATTATTTATGCCTTATGTTACATGGGAGGAAAGATTAGGACATTAAGTCAAGAAATGCCTAGGAACAAGCCACATTCAGTCCAACCTATTTCCATTCCCCTTCTAGCCACAGTTAGTTCACCAGCAGCATCCACAGCCACTGTAGAGTGTATTTATGAAGAAATGCATTACATAAACTCACATCAAGTACCAGAACCTCCATATGCTTTGTACGTCATTAACAGCCCATAGAAACAGTATGTCAACCGCCCAAGCTTCAGTACAAAGAAACAGCCAGCCCCTAATAAGTATAGGACACTTACGTATAACAAGTAAGTTTTAAGTTATGTTTATACTGAATTATAGTGTTTGCTGTGTATTAGTGTGTGAGATGGGGTTATTTTTCCATAATATTCACCCCATCAAAGGTGTGTGTGGGGGGACTTGAAGAATTATTTCACTTAATAATTTGAGAGGATTTATTGTTGTGATTAATCACATATTGATTATACTCAATGTGTTAGCTATATAAGCAAAGTAAGGATATAATGCAAGGCATACAGGCTGAGGGCTGTAATATTTCAGCTCACCCATACTAGGCCTAAGCACTAGACACACAAGTAGGTGACCCAGGAATAATCCTGTACCAGTCAAGTTACAAGATTACTTTAAAGAATGTGGAAATGGGTAATTCTGAGATCCAGAAAGGACACGCTAGAAAAAACTAGGTCAGACCAGAAAAGGAGAGTGAGACTGGTCATGGAAGAATAGGGTTATTGGAGAGAGAAATAAAGATTGTCAACACTACTTAATTATTGGATCAGAAACGATTGACTGAGCAGAAAGAATTATTAGTAACCTATTTTGTAACTCTTGTTCTTCAAGATGTGTTGCATATGGTCATTCCACTTCTGGGGTAAGAGCTCCCAGTGCACTAGCTTTGGAGATTTTTTCCCTTAGCAGTACCTGTTGGGGTAGTGTATATGTCCTCTGATGCCTCGTGCTGCTGAACAAACTGATATAAAGGAGAAGGAAAGTGGGTCATGAATGGGCACATATAGAAGAATAACAGTTACAGAACAGATCAGTAACTGTTTTTAATTTGAGTGATTGCACATGCCAATTTAATTTCAGGTGACTCATAAGTAGTTCAATTAGGAAGTAGAATTGGAGTTTCCCTGAATAATGATACAGGCCAAATCTGGAATGGTCTGTATTCTGTTGAAAGATGGTAGGAGGAGATGCAAAAGTATGTATTGATGGCCAAGTTGCAGATCTACAAATGTTCTCCATAGGTATTTGAGCTAAAAAAGCTGTAGAAGCTGCTTGTGATGTTATTGAGTCTGCTTGGTGGAGATACATTGGTTATGTTGTAGCACAAATGCATGAAGGAGGAACTCCATGACAAGATTCTTTAAGGTGACACTGGAAGACCCTTCATCCTGTCCGCGACTGCAATGAACAGTTGAGAGGATGACCTAAATGGCTTAGTCCAGTCCAAATAAAAAGCTAACACTTTCTTGACATCCAGCATATGGAGTTTCTTCTCATTCTTATGAGCATGAAGTTTAGGAAAGAAAGCTGGTAAGTATATGGCCTGATTGATATGGAAAAGAAAAAACATTTTGGTGAGAAATTTTGGATGAGAGCATATCTTGTCTTGTAAATGACTTCATATGGGGGAGGTTGGAGGGGTATGGGGTGTCCAGATACCAGGGATCTCAATTTTCTTATTATCTTTGCAGAGGTAATTGCCACCAGCAAAGCTACCTTCATTGAAAGATGGAGCAAGAAGCAGGTAGCCAGTGGTTCATATTAGCCAATTAGCTTTGTTAAGGCCGGGTTTAAGTCCCAAGGGGATATAATCAGCTTAGACCCTTCAAGAACCTGAATGACACGGGACTGGAGAAAAGTGAGTGATTTCACCCTCCGATTGATAAAGTGGACATAGCTGCTAGGTGAACCCTGCTGGAACTAACAGAAAGATCATGTTATTTTGGCTACAACAAATAGTCCAGAACATGCTGTATAGAAGCTAAGAGGCGAAACACCTTTTTGCTGAGTTCGTAAAGAGAATTGTTTCCATTTCAACAGGTAAGTGCATCTAGTAGAAGGTTTTCTGCTATTCATGAGGATGCTTTGCATATCCTCTGAACAGACCTCCTCCTGAGACATTAACCATGGAGCATCCAGGCTGGAAGATGAAGAACAACTGGGTTGAGAGGAAGAAGGTGACCATGGTCCTCTGAAATCAGGTCTGGTTTTGGTAATGTCAATAGAGATCTAGTTGAGAGGCTCAGCAGAGAGGAAAACCAATGCTGACAAGGTCATGCTGGTGCTAGGAGGATCATGCAAGCGTGATGCTGCTTGACTTTTAACACCGATCTGGGAATGAGTGGAACCAGAGGGTAAGCATACATGAGTTTGTCTCTCCAGGGCAACAGGAAAGCATCCATTAAGACCCTGGACTGTGACCTGCTCTTGAACAAAATTGCTGACACCTTCTGTTGTGAAAAGTAACAAACAATTCTGTGTACGGATGGGGAACTCCCTACCAGCACCAGACTTAAAAAATGAGTCTCTATGTGGCTGGAGAGACTACTCATGACGACTGGTGAAAAATCTGCTCAAGTAGTTTGTAAGACTATTCTGGACCCCCAGAAGGTGGGAGGCTGAGATGAGTCACGTTGGGGATGCAAAACTCCCAAAGCAGCATCTTGGCACAGACGACCTGATCTGGCCCCTCCGTCTGTTGCTGCCACGTTGTCCATAGGAACTATTAAATTCCCTCCCTTGATATGGGGGAGGAAAGCATGACAAGCTAGATGAATGGCTCTCAACTGTTTCACATTTATTGGGAGAGCTAAATCTTAGCCAGTCCAGAGACCTTGAGTTTGTAGATTCTCCAGGTGGGATAATGAACCAAGGACGGAAGTGTCTGTAATCCGAGTCAATGAGGGTTGTGGGGGAACGAAGGGAACTCCCACACGTTAGTTGGTCCATCCACCAGTTCAAAGAGGCTAAGACTCCTGTGATCACTGGAACCAATATGTCCATTGGTTCGCAAATCTAGGAATAAATACACTGAGCTTAATGAACTCTGCAACTTCTTCAGCTGAAGCTTGGCATGCTGAACCACATATGTACATGAGGCCATGTACTCCAAAAGTCTGTCAGTTCTTTACAGATGTGGTTGGATGAGCCTTTAGGTGAGATGGCCAACAGCCTGGAATCTGGTCTATGGAAAGGAAAGCCCTGGCCACCATAGAACCCATGACTGTTCCTATAAACCATTTTCTGAACAAGGGAGAACATTGCTGATCAATGGGGAAAAGTCAATCCCAATTGTATGAAGATGGACTGACTTCTGGGCCATACTGAATTCTGCCTGGTACCCAGACCAACCTCTCACCAACCAGTTGTCAAGGTATGGAAACGCTTGTACTCCTGTTTTCCTTAGGAATGCAGCCACCACTGCCAGAATCAGGAAGTAATGTGAATAAAATCCTTTTTCTCGGTGGAGAGGATCCTCCTCTATAGCTCCCAAATGTAGAAGAGACTGGACCTCCAGGAGGAGGGCAGCCTCATGAGAATGGTCCCTGGAAAGGGAGAAGGGAGGAACTGAAATAAACTGAAGGGTGCATTCCAGTTCCAAACTGCTTAGACTACACGGATCAGTGGAAATATGGCCCCAAGCGTATCAGTGGAATGAACAGTTGAAAAAAACATGCATACTGGTAAAACAGCCCTCAACATGGCAATCAAACCAACTGGCATTTCTGGTCTGCCTAGAAACACTGATAAATGAAAATTGAGAAGGGGTAGGTCTCCTCCTATGAAGGCCTTCACCTTCCTCATAGACTGATCAGGCTGCCTGGGTGTAAAGGAGTGATACCACTGATATGTCTGAGGGCACAATGGTTTATTTTTAGGGAGAGGAGTACAAATCCCTAATAACTTCAATTAGAGTCTTAACGAATTAGATTCTAGTCAGTCTATTGAGAAAAGAGGGACAGACCTTCAAAAGATCCTTAACAGTCTGTTGGAGCTCAAGCAGCAGACCCAATGATTGAAACCACGAACACCAATGCATCATAATGGCAAACACCATGGCTGTGGCTACTGAATCCACCCTATCCAATGCTGCTTGGAGAGAGATTCTAGCAGCCAGCTTACCTTCCTCCAAAAGAGCTTGAAACTTCTGCCTCACCTCCTCTAGCAGTTTGTCCATGACATTATTCCACAGGGAGAAATCATACTTTGACAGCAAAGTGCTTGCTGGTTCAAGATATGAAAATGCAGGCCAGCACTAGACTAAACCTTTCTACTGAAAAGGTCAAGACTTTTTGCTTTTTTTGATTTGGGGGTTGATGCGGGCTGACCCAAGCTTTCCCTCTTTTTCACTGTCAACAAAACCAACAAGCCAGGGGAGGAAGAGTATAAAAATGTTCATGACATGAGAAGGAATGTGGTACCTCCATTTGGCTCCGTTGGCAGCAGAGATGAAGGGTCTGCCATAGTACATTTGTGGGCTTCAGTGTGGCCTTATTTACAGACAAATGGGAAGGTACGGCCTACGCCAGTTTGTCCACCTATCTATAGGAGAAATCTTGTACTAAGTTCACTTGACAGTCCAAAGAGGAAGCCAGGTCCTGCTAGGTCGTGTAGTCATCTTGCAAAGGAGAGAGCACCCTAGACGTCAACACCTCATATGGTGATGAGGTGGAGGCTTCCACTGGTAGTTGAGGAGGAGTCTTGAACTCCTTTCACAGGAGGCTTTGGCAATCAAGTTTGGCCTTGCACAGTATCGAAATTGGTAATGGGAGCAACTTTTTGAGTCTCTTCTCAAGAGCTATGGCAATGTCTGCTTGGGGATCTGAAGGGAGGAAGAACCAATGAGGACCTGAGATGGGAGGAAACCCCCAGCAGTTCCAATAATGCCACTAGTAGGCCATGGGGCCCCAACTCCTACCAACTCATTATTCTGAGTCTCTGGACCAGTGTGAACCCTCTGATTCTTACCATAAGTGCAGTCCTCAATAAAAGTGAATGATTCCTTCTATCCAATAATGAGGGGCACAGGAGCCTACTTCTGATTCCAAGAAAGAGCCCAAGTCTCCTGAAAACAGAAGCACCCACTTGGTAGTGAGGTCTGGCACTGAGTCTCCAGAGACTTAGGCACTGTGAAGAGCATGCCTGGCTTGCCTCTTGACAGTGGCAGGCGAAACATTGGGTTGACTGAAGCAGGCCATGGTACCAGTGGATGCAGCACACTTGCAGGCTGCATATCCACTGGCCCCGAGTGACTCCTGCACCGCTGGGGAATCTGAAACTAAAAGGCACAAGAAATCCTGCATCACAGTGTAAGCCTCCAGTATTCTTGGCATAAAGAGGGTCCCCTGATGCTGCTTTTGTTGCATCAGAAGGGTTGGTACCAAGGGTCGTGGAAGTGGTTGGCCTCAATGACACCAACCTTGGAGCAGGAGTCCATGACCCTGCCTGTGGTTATTGGCACCAGGAAGTGCCTCCTCTCTGAGGAGACACTTCCCTGTCTGCTTACTGGAGACCTCAACCTTTTGGAGGATGAGTCCTCTTCAAAACACCCTGATGATATTTCTTTCTTGGCACGGGGGAAGGAAAGAGGCTCCAGGATTCAGTAATATCTGGAGGAACACTCCTTACTCAAATCGACGTGCTTAGTATTGACACCAAACAGGAACGTTCTGAAGTTGGACGAAGGGCAGCCTCCATGAGAAAGTGATGAAGCCTTGTCTCTATCTTTCTTGATTCAGGGCTTAAAGTTCCTGGAGATCTGACACCTGTCCCAGATGTAACCACACTGAGGCACTTTAAACATGAGAATGGCTGTCACTTACCAGCATGGATTTCCTGCAGCTGGTGCAAGCAATGCTTAAAGCCCAGAGACTGAGGCATTTCCCCAGTAGTGGGCATCACGAGTGGAAACACACATTTATTAACTATACTATGAAAACTAGAACACACTACAAAAATGAGAACCAACTATACACAAAAAAAACAATTTTCCTGAAGGGGATGGTGGGGGAAAATTGCAGAAGCTAAAATGCTTTGACTACCAACCACTGCCGGTAAGAAGGGATTGAGGGAGGTAGGGGAGTGGCTCCACTCCTTATACCATTGCAGAGCAGCTTGAGGCAGCAAAGGGGGCGTGTGCTGCCCTAATGGGTACCACTAAGGGAAAAATCTCTCACACTGGTGCAGTGGGTGTGCACACACCTGAAGTGAAGTGAAATGAACTGGACTTGTGCAATCACTCAAAGAGCCTGTGGATTAAGTCCCAGTTGCAATAAGGATTTAACACTCATTGATGAAAATAATCAATATGAATTTCCCAGAATTAGCACTAAGATTAGCAGTTTGAACAAGCATAAACTTTGCCTGGGAGTTCTGATTTGGTTAGCACAGTAGTAAACAAAACACAATAATAATTACAACTCTAAGGAAGTTGTTTTATTTTCAGGGTGCTCTACCGGAATTAATTTAGGAGCAGGCATGGGTCAAAAATATTCACTTGCATTCATGCAAATGGTGGACTTGTAACTGGAAACTAGATAAGTGAAACAGTTGTGCTACAGAGAGACTCAAGCAATCAACCTTATATTTAGGTCGGCGTGATAGATGATGAAAGAGAAAATGTGGTATGTGAAAGGAACAAATTACATCTACATGTGAACTCTTTCTACATTTAGAAACTTTGTCATGCATAGAAAATAGAAACCTCTTATAAAAATTGTGCAATCTTCAGAGCTGGTAGATGAACGTGATGCCATATTTAAAAGAAAATTAAATATAAGTAAAAGGTTTATTTGACAGCAACTATTCATCTTTAGCATTTCCTTCAGATGTCTCAACATTCCAGAAAAGACAAAAAACCACTTAATGATATATTTCCAGCCGTTTAGACAGATGTGTAGAGGTACAGTTGTCTGCTCAGAGTGCTAATGATACTATTTGTATTCCCAGTAACAGTGAGCTTGATAGCTACCCTTAAATTATGTTGCATTAAAAGCATTGTAACAGATTGTAAATAAAATCTATATTTTCAATGGCCAATGTCCCAATTCCCAATCAAATCCTACTCCCACATTTTCTGTCTAATTGTTCTCCTTGAGAACAACTGACCATTGTACTTCACTCCTCCCCTAACAAATCTCTATATGCAAACGTATAGACTTTAATAGACTCAATACTGTTCATTTCTTGTTTGTATGTGTAGGTCTGACATGTTTTGTACTAATGCTTGATAGGAAGACTGTACCTCAGTTATTCAAACAGTTTCAGAACCACTTTCCAATGTCATTGATACAGTCAGGGTTTTTTAAAACAAATATTAAAATACTAATTTACATCAGAACATGGAGTGAAGATTTTACTTGGTTCATATGTATTTTAGGGCCAGTTTTTGCTGCACCTTATTCATGCTGCATAGTAACTTGCTCCTCAAGTAGTCTTGCTAAAATCAACAGCATATGGATTGGTCAATGAGAATAAGGGCTGCAAAATCTGGAGCTAATGATTTGTACCCTAGTACCTTTGGCACAACTGCATTTAATACTTGCACTTGAGAACTGAAGAATGACTAATTTCAAAATGAGTTTTCAACACCTGTACTGCACGCAGGTTCCCCAAAGCTCAAATCTGCAGGATCATACCCAAAGCTGGATATATATCTGTTACCTCTTGAGAATAAAGTCAATGTATAGGTTGTAAAATTTTGCTTCATTTTCTCAGGTTGCTGTCTGTGAATGAAGCGAGCAAGCGATGTCTACTTTGCAATCAATTCAATTTTTCTCGTTTAGATGTGTTTGTACTCCATAGATGAGGGTTTTTTAAAAAATAAACAAAAAATAAAAAGTAGATCTTTGGTTTATCTTTAAAAAGTACCTCAAAACATAACAAAAATTCATTTTAATTTTGATACATATTAAAACATCTTAGTCAGTTCTGCCTGACAGCATAACATGACAGAAATGCACAAGACTTTAAACATGCTTTAAAATGACATTCAGCAAAGTATTTAAAATTTAATAAATAGCATACAGTCACACACAAATACATTTTTCATACTGAATCATTAAGCCTACTCAAAACAGACTGGCAAAGAATAAATAAGACAGTAGTTGACAATTTTTTTTTGTTTTTGTTTTTAAAAGATGTAGATTCCTGCTATCACACTAGTTGCCACACTTACTTGCTTATCACAAAATTGGTAATTATAAACAATTATTTTCACTGATCTGTTTTGCTCCAACTTGTAATATTACCAAAAAAAAAAAAATTAAATGGATATACCGAAGGGGCTTTTTTTTTTTTTTGAACAACCAGTCTGAAACCAAGTAAACCAATTTTTTTTTTTAAATACAATGAATAAATAGGGATTTAGTAAAGGAAATTCAATTGTAACAAAATGCAACTCCCCAAGAAAAGAGCCATGGAAATATATAGCAATTTCAGTATTAGAGAATAAAGTGATAGTGCTTGTGCACTAAGCTCATTAGAGACCTCAATATGATTTTAGTGCAAATCCCTTGAATCCAAATAAGTTTTATACCTATATTACTAGGGAAAGATCTATTACCAGTTGGAACATATCCTGTTTAGTATTTGTACCTATAGCAGACATTTTTAAGAATGCATATTGTAACATCTTCAGCTATTTGATTTTTTGTCCTCAAACTGAGATAACGAATGACCTGGGATTTTATAGCCTACTTAGTTGTACCATATTGGATTGCAATTTATTAAATGTTGGATTCCAATGTTATAAAGACTATAAAAGGGCTTTTGCCATCAGTTTATCTAATTATACCTAAATTTCATACATCACTGCATTTTGAACTTTTGAAAGACAAGTGTTATGGTGAAAGTCTCTCCCTTTGAAAAAGTTCACATGATGTAATTCAAGAATATTTAGACAAAATGTTATATAAACCTCAAAAGGAAAAATACACATTTTTACATTAACAATCCTTACCAGCATTTAGTATATTAAGTTACAAGTATGTTGGCAATAATACAATGGATTCAATTTCCAAAGGAAAAATTCTATACAAATTAACCTGTTAATATGGGGTAAACAAACAGGCAGTCAATAAGTCTTGAGTAGCCATGTTTCTATTGTGAACTACAGTACCAGGAAAAACTTATTTGAAACTAACTGGATGAACACTGGTTACTTAAAGAGTAATTCATTTATACTGGATAGATTTATTCTGAGTCATTAAAACGTTCACTTTAGTAGTCCAGAGTTACCCAGTATAAGAAATGTTTATTCAACCACACAGGCAAAAACATGTTACTCACATGATTTTGCCCTGGACTTTTTAAAACTAGAATCTAGTTTTCTTAACTACAAAGTACAAAACAATGACTGATATTGCTCCAACTTGCATACAATTTCCCCTATTCAATCCGTACCTAACAAAGTAACAATGCCTCATCATCACTAGTTTCATTTTTCAGTGCTGCTTCTAAGCAAGTGTCAGGTATCTGGGCAGTGTGTACAATACCGCAGCGCTCACATGGGCCATCTCGTTTACATGACCTTACTCCGTGATGCATTGCACTGTAAGGCTGCCTAAGCCCTTGTCCTTGATCTGAGGAGAGATCAAGCAGGGGTCTTGAACAGTCATTAATATCAAAGTCTGATGCTACATCAGAAACTGGAATTAACATTTCAACATCGTCATCTTCATCTCTTCCACTAACACTATTATCAAGCTGTCTCAAAGGACTTTGGTTCTGATTTACTGAGCTTGATCTCCCTAAAGTAAAGCGTACCCAACGTAATCCTTGAGTCATACGACTTAGTGCACTAGTGAGCTGGTGGCGTGCTGGACTTGCACTTGGGGGTTCTACACTTGTCATTTCTCTTCCATTATCTGTATTACTGCCACTGGTATTCTGAGCTGAGGAACTTCCACATGCTCCTACTGTTGCTTCTATTGCTGTTGCAGGTGGAATTTTTTGAGGCAAAGTGGCAGCAACACCACCCACTGCTCCTGCTGTGTCTCTTCTTTCATTTTCTGTGTCTGTGTCATCAGATTCAACTGAAAATAGACTTCTGTGAGTATTATTTCTTTCAGCTTCTCTACTAGTACTCTGACTGGCAACAACATCATCTCCATCAGCTGAGACTACTGCCAGTGATCCAGAATGACGGGACCTTGCAAAATTAAAAATTCGATTCCAAATGTTACTTGACCGGCCAGCAATCGGAAGTCTGATTGAGGTAAATCCAAGCTGAGATCGCACCGCTAGTCTCAGGTTTTCCAAAACTGAAGCCTGAAAAAAAAGACACACAAATTAGTCACTGAGAGCTGATAGTGTGCCAGAAAAGGAGGATGATACAGCTCCTGCCCAAAAGGAGCACACAACATAAATGAGAGATGTTAGCATACAGGCTCATTTGTCAGCCTGAGATAGAATTTTGGGTTTGACTTTTTGGTACTTTTATATCTTATACTAATATGTATGAAGAACAATGAACAAAGACACTACGTGTTGCATTTCCCACAACCAGGTGGGGCTTTTCGTACAGTGGACAGAATTAAGGGATAGAGCAGTTAAAATGTTATTGGGCATGGTGGGAATGCAATATATGAGCACACACTTGACAACTGCCTCAACTCCTTATCTCAAAGGCAACCAGTCAGGAGGGGGTTAAACACTAAAAGACCAGAGAAATACCTGCCCCTGACCAGAGCACAACCTCACTCCTCACACCTCCCATGGGGTACAAAAGGGGTGGGATGAAGAACACCACTCACAACCCTCCAGAACAGAACATGACCATAAGTTATAAGGGGTGTGACTAGGGGCATGCATTGCAGGTACAGTAACTCCTCACTTAAAGTTGGATAACTGCTCTTTACACCAACCCAACAGCAGGTGTGCGAGTTAATGGGGTAAAATTATGTAGCGGGACTACGCGGGGATGTCCATTGTCTCCTTTACTTTTTGCACCAGCCATGGAGCTTTTTGCAGATGATAAAGAACAATAAATCTATCACAGGAATAAAACTTGAATGAATACAGCAGAAAATAGCTTTATAGGCAGATTATGTATTCTACCAAAAACAAATATTTCCCTAAAATTAATATCTAAAGAAGTCCAGGACTTTGGGAAAGTCTGGATTTAAAAGTAAATTATGCCAAATCTGAAATGCTAGCTATATGTTTGCCCGACTCTGAAAAGTCATTCCTCCAGAAAGCATTTGGGTACAAATGGGCAACAAACTCTATAAAGATACCTAGGAATCCAAATGTCAAACTATCTAGAAGAGCTCTATGATTTAAATGTCAAAGCACTACTTCAGCATATCAAAAATGATCTGGAGTACCAGGGATAGTACACAATTTCTTGATTGGCAAGAATAGCCACAGTTAAAATGAACATTTTGCCAAGGATATCTTTCTTGTTTCAAAATCTTCCTGCCCGGCTAATCGTGAGTGAACAGGTACTCATACCCTTTGAATGGCAAAAAATATTTCCTCTCCATCTCTAACTGTGGGTGGTAGAGAGACGGGTGCTTGCCACAATGCTTTAGTAGCATTGTGGATGGCCTTAATGAGGTGCCAAGTCACCCTCAAGGGATCTTTAAGCACCAAAATGTCGACTCAGGGTTCGGACTCCTTCAACACCTCCTTTACCTGCATGCCCAAATTTTCAGCCACTCTTCTGATTAACTCCCGGTGGGCTCTCTTGTCCATGACCGGCAACATGGTAGATATGCCCGCCACCACTTCATCCGGGAAGGATGAGGAAGATGCCCATGGGGGCTCTGGGCTTTCCTGACCCTCTGGCTCGCAGGGATCCCCTTGCGCTGAAACACCCTGCATGGCGCTGCGGTCTCGGTGCCTGCCTGTGTGCCAATCTCCTATCCCCAGAGAGGTTCCCGGGCTACAGATGTTGAAGATGGAGGGGCCAGTGCCTCTAAAAGCACTGACAAGGATCTGGCCCCTGGCCCCAGTGGTAGGCCCACTGGGTCCAGAAGGGCCACTGAGCCAGTGCCTGACACTGTGGTGGCCATGACATCATAGGCAATGGCTGCCCCTCCTCTTGTCTGGAGCGGTGCCAGCTTCACCTAGAGGCGAATGACTCCACCTCTGAGTCCCATGAGGACTCCATCTGGAGCGGTGCTGAAGTGAGGGTGAGCAGTGCCGCATCATTGCTGGCTTGCCCCTGGAGGGCACGGTACCTCTTTGCAATGCTGATGCTGGTGGTGGTGCCAGAGCCTGCACAGGGGATTGTGCCGCCATTGCTATGAGGTCCCTACCCGCCTCAAAAGGTGTCCAGTGTGGAGAGAAGGTCAAAGTCGTCCTCCTGAGGCACCTGCACTGAGAAGTCCACTAGAACCAGACTCGACAGACTTCCCAGTGAGGCCAGAGTCGATGGTGTCAGCTGAGTCGGAGCTAAACGAGGGTGTCCTGGCACGTGACGCACCCCGCTGGTGCTTCCTCATTTCACTGCTATAGTAGGAGAGCAATCTCTGTTGGTCTTCTTCCTTTTGTGCGGCACCAGTGAATGGAGGCACTCGCACTGGAGGTCATCTTTGGTGCCAGGGAGTGGCAATGCTGTGGATCCCTGGAGTCATAGTCCTTGGTGCCATGGCTTCTCTTACCAAGGCCAGTGTACTCGTCATTGAAGTGCTAGACACATGGTCAGATGCCACCTGTGGTGCCTAGGGACGAAGGGCTGACTCCATGTGGAGCAATTTTAGCCTAAAGTCCCTCTCCTTTTTAGTTCTTTGGTGGAAGCCTCTACAGATCTTGCACTTCTCAGTCTGACTGGCTTCCCGCTAACACTTTAAACAGGTGTCCTGTGGGTCCTCCCTTTGGCATAGGCTTCAGACAGGACCCACATGGCTTGAACCCTTGGAGCTGTGGTTGAAACTCCCAACTGAAACTTAACTAACAAAGAACTACCTCAAATTAACTATGTTTTTAACTATTTACAGAAACACTAGAAAGTGTCTCCACTAGGGAATCGCTTGCCATAGCAAGAGCTGATCCACCGACCGTCACTGGTGGTAAGAAAGAACTGAAGAGATGGTGGGTCAGCAGGGACCTATATACATTGCCATGAAGGCGTGACTCCTGAGGGCTTCACAGCCAATCTGACGGGTACCACTAGGAAAAAAAACCTTTCGACGACTGTGCACGCGGCATGGGCACACCTATTTGGACTCGACATGAGCAAGCACTCGAATAACCATCATAATTCTGACTTTTCCCAATCTCTGAGTGATTGACTTTTCAACCTTAATGTTCTTTGTATGCAATATATACACAACATCCACCACTGCACCTACCAGTTGTAACTTTTACTATTGCGAGATATTGGCATTCCTTTAAAAAAATTCCTTTAAAAAAAAATTAACTTCTTTGCAAAATGATTCAGTTGTGCGTCGTCACCATCTCTTATGATGGAGAGTTGTCCAATATTTAAAAGTAATTCTGGTACAAAAATATTAATGTGGCTGAAGAAAGTGATAAACCTCAAAACCCATAACATGCTAGTTAGAAAGCAAAGTTTGTAAAAATTTAAATTGGATGGCCTGCTACTTGGGGATAATCAGAAACACCTTACCTGGTTTGGTGAACAAACAGGAAAATCTTCAACTGGTGGAATTAAGCCTTGAGCAATTAACTGTCCATAAGATGGAGGAGCTTCTCTTCTTAACAACTCAGCCTCAACCCTTGACAACTGTGTTTCAAATGATCTTTCAAGAAGAAGAAAAAGTTATATAGTACATAAACAGATAGCATGTGTTCATAGATAGGGGTTAGACCAAGGGTGGGCAAACTTTTTTGGCCTGAGGGCCACATCTGGATGGGGAAACTGCATGCAGGGCCATGAATGTAGGGCTGGGGTAGGGGTGCAGGAGGGAATGTGGCATGTGGGAGTAGCAGGGCAGGCTCCAGGGTTTTTGCCGCCCCAAGCGGCCGGGGGGGGGGGGGGAAAGAGGGGGAAGAGAAGAGGGGAGAGAGGCCACGATCGTGATCAGTTGCAGCTCCACCGTGACACTTTCTTCTTCGGCGGCAATTCGGCAGCAGGTCCTTCCCTCCAAGAGGGACCCGCTGCCAAATTACCACCAATGACCCCGATGTGCCACCCCTTCCCCTTGGCTGCCACAAGCACCTGCTTATTGAGCTGGTGCCTGTAGCCGGCCCTGGGGAGAGGCTCAGAGGGCAGGGGTGCAGGAGACGTTCAGGGTGCAGGCTCCAGCCTGGCGCCGCTTACCTGGAGCTGTGCTGGAGTGACAGTGGCATGCAGCGGGGCTAAGATGGGCTCCCTTGGGGGGCGGGAGGGGGAGGAGGGGAAAGGGGCAGAAGACTCTGCATGCTGCCCTTCTCTGTAGGTACCTCCCCCGAAGCTCCCATTAGCTGCGGTTTTCCGTTCCTGGCCAATGGGAGCTGCGGAGGGCAATGCCTGGAGGCGAGGGCAGCGCATGGAGCCCTCTTCCCCGCTTCCCCCAGGGGCCACAAGGATGTGGTGATGGCGACTTCAGAAGCGTAACGGGCTGGATCCAAAGCCCCGAGGGGCCGGATCCAGCCCGTGGGCTGTAGTTTGCCCACCCCTGGGTTAGACCATATCAAGATTCAGGTTATTTATGGTAGCAGAATTTTAAATTCAGTTTCATTACATGATTACACTATTCCAGTGCTACTCTCAGTATAGGACTGGTGACAAAAGCAGCATTTTAATTCATATTAAAATAAAGACAATTAAACACACTAGTCAGTGAGAGGTAGACACACTAAGAAAAAGAAGAGTGAGAAACCCTGGCACATGACAGTCCAAAACAGAACAAGCAGAACACACAGAAATGCTGCCAGTCAATCATGGCAACAATATTTAATTTTAATTTCCTTCAGAATGAGACCAGAGCCTGAAAATGAGCACCTTTTCATTTTTTTCTATTGGGCAACTAAATCAGATGTTTTAGCTGCCCACAAGCAATTGATCAAAATTATTCTTTCCCGTCATCCTCACCATCACTGCCAATAAGAACTTCAAAAATATAGGAGGGAAGAACACCTTTAGAAGTTACACAATACTAATAAGACCATTCTTATTGATATATGCTTATGTTAAATTATATAATTTACACAGTAAACAATTACAATACTTTATCTTAACTTTGGGAACATGTGCTACTTACCTTCGTTCAAACATCCTCAGTGAGTACAGCTTACATGTACAGCCCAGTGCAATGACAAGCAGCAATCCACAGATAAGGCTCCCAATGACAGCTGCTGTTATTACTCTGGTGGGTACAATGACCGGGCAATTCTCTTCATCACTACCATCACCACAGTCATCTTGAGAATCACATACCCAGCTCTCAAATACACAGCGATTATTTTTACAGTGAAAATTTCCAGGTTGGCAAAAAAAGCAATTCTTCTCATCCGAGCCATTAGGGCAATGATTCTGATAGTTGCAGCGATCTGAACGAGGATAGCAAACACCATTTCGAGAGCAGGGAAACTCTTCTTTTTGGCACATGCTACAATTGGTTTCATCCCTTCCATTTGGGCAATGCCAATAGCCATCACAGCGCTGTTGCTCTGTGTAGCAACCCCAATTCCCACCACATGGAATTTCCCATGGCAAACAGAAGCCATCTACTTGATATGTAGCATTAAATCCTCTTGCGGCATTTACTTTGTCAGCACAAAAATGCACTCTTATCTGCCCGGAAGAAGAAACAACTGTAAGCGGTGCATGAGAGTCAAATGCAGTTAACACACGCAAAAGCTTGCGTGGATTTTCCTCTAATCCATCATATATTTTGACATAGTCTCCATAACCAGCACCATCAAGTTTAAAGTCAGTGAAGCGCAAAATTACTTTGCGATGATCACCAGTGTCTATTAGCCAGGTGCAGTTGCTTCCAGGAGGATAAAAGTCTGGGTAATTGGGAGAATTGAAAGTACCATAAAAATATTTTAACCACTGCCCGCATGTTGGCACATCACAGTCTACTTCATCTCCTAAGTCAAGACAATCAATGTTTCCATCACATTTTAAAGATTCTGGAAGGCAAGTGTAAACTTTGGTGAAGCGAGAAAGACACTGAAACTGGTTGTAAGCACAAGGTTGAAAGGAAGAAGCTGTTGGAAGATTAGCTATGGCACAGATTTCTTCATCAGAGTTGTCTCCACATTCATCCATGTTATTACATTTCCAAGTTTCTGGAATGCATTTTCCATTAGCACAATGAAACTGGTTACAATCACATCTTGGTTCATCAGATTTTCCTGAAAACACACATTTAACAATTTGTAAATATAGGTAACTTCTATTAGACTCCAGTATTTTCCGGTCATCATTGCATATTAATTATAAATACCATGTGGTTACAGAGTACCTTACAACTATTTAGGTCTCTGTAAATCATTGCAACCCCAAATACATCCAAATATAATACAGTATTTTAAACAGCAAATTCTGCCAATATGACCGCTTGAGCTGGATTCTCAGCTTCTGTAAATCAATGGAGCTCCACTGAAGTCAACAGAGCCATGACAATTTACAACAGTAGAAAATCTGCCCCCCCTTGTCTGCACAAAGATGCACAAAATGATTAGATAACAAGGGTTAGATAAAAATCAATTCCCCCTCCCACCCAAACCACAATATTGTCATGCCCTAGTAACTCTTAGGGAACAGGCTCTTTTTCACTAGAGCAGCAGGCTTCACTCCCCCTCACAGCATGTTGCATGCTTCCCAGCTCCTGCTCTGCAACCAGGAATCCACAGGAAGGAGGAGGAGCTGGGAGCCATTATACCCCTCATCAACCCCTTCACAGGACCAAGAGGAAGACCACTCTCTTTGGCTGCTCCTACTCTTCTCCTGGCCACCCTCAAACAGATAGAAAGGCAGAGCCCAGCAGCAGGCAGGCAGAAAAGAAAACAAAAATATATAGCCAGGAAGCTGGAGATAGCAGGGGGTGGGCCTGATACCTGACAGGTATGCCTAGATCTTGATAGCCTCAGGAGGTACTAAAACCAGCATCAAGGTATTTAATACTGTATTCAGTATTAAGACCTATCCTGAGAGACACACACTGTACTGGCCACTACTGTCTTCCAGAGCCATCTTTAGTTGCAATAACACTTCTCATCAAGGATTAATTCATTAAGAATCCACCTATACTCTGCTGTAAAGCATGGTTTGAGAACACTTATCATCTGGTTCTGTAATCAGGTTGGGACAAAAACATTAGAACCATGTTTAAATAAATGTGAACAGGTTTTTTTAAAAAAAGTTTTTGCCAAACCATGTTATAAGCTACGTTAGTTGGATCTGAAAGAATTCAAATGTGAAATCGCGGAACTATTAACTATGGTTTGTAACCTGTCCTTTAAATCAGCTTCTGTACCCAATGACTGGAAGATAGTTAATGTAACGTCAATATTTAAAAAGGGCTGAAGAGGTGATCCCGGCAATTACAGACCAGTAAGTCTAACATCAGTACCAGATCAACCACCAAATTAGTTGACACGATAGTAAAGAATAAAATGGTCAGACACATAGAACAATATAAATTGTTGGGCAAAAGTCAACTTGGTTTCTGTAAAGCGAAATCATGTCTTACTAATCCATTAGAGTTCTTTGAAGGGATCAACAAACATGTGGACAAGGGGGATCCAGTGGATATAGTGTACTTAGATTTTCAGAAAGCCTTTGACAAGGTGTGATGTTATGAGTGTAATATAATATTTCATTGAACGGTGACAGGGCCAGAAAGAGTTAATTAACTCACGGACTGACCTGACCCATGGGTGAACCTTAGGAACTGGCTAGGAAGATATGTAAATGAATAGAGCTTTGAAATGCAAGTCTGCATTGTTAGAGGTAGAAGGGTAGATGTTTGCTCAGGTCTTCTGATGTAAGCAAACATGTCTTGTCTATTGCTATAGTTTTAATTCAAAGTCAAAAAAGGAATATTAACATTTAGGAAGATACTTGAGTGAAATAGTATTATTATCTATTATTGTCTATGTGTCTCTTTGAAGATTGTGGTAACCTGTATCTGAACTGTTTAATGGGTAAATTACTCTAATTACCAGGATGTTTGGGAGAAGGAGTTAAGCCTATTGTTTTCTTGGGCCGAAAGGCTGCTGGAAATGTATAAGAACCCTGGGATATGATCCTACTTCATCTCAGATCTGCTTTGGGTTTCAAGAGGGGGTACCCTTAAGCCACAAGGATTGAGATCCCCAGTCATTGGCTGGACTCACCCTGAATATGGACATTGGACTGTAACCTATGGACTATTTCTAAAAGGACTTTTGGCAACTACAAGCTCACCTTTGCTATGTATCTGAACCTCAATAATTGAATTCAAGTCTGTCTGTATATTAATCTTTTAACCAACACTCACTCTCTTTTCTTTTTAAATAAAGTTTAGCTTAGTTAATAAGAATTGATTATAGCGTGTATTTTGGGTAAGATCTAAGTTGTAATTGAACCTGGGTATGTGGCTGATCCTTTGGGATTGGAAGAACCTTTTCTTTTATATGATGAGATAAGATTTTCAGGAATCATCATCATATCTGACAGGTGTGTCTGAATGGAGGCCTGAGGCTGGGTACTTTAAGGGAACTGCCTTGTTTGGAATTCTGAGTAACCAGTGAGGTACTACAGAAGCTGTTTTGTGCTCATTGGTAAATCTAAGTATTGGAATAAACACCAGCGTACGGGGTTTGTCTGCCCCGTTTGGTTTGCAGTTCACCTTGATTGAGTGACCTCAGCTGGCTCCCACGGGCAGTACCGTCACAAAAGTCCCTCACCAAAATCTCTTATATAAATTATGTTGTCATGGAAAGATCCTTTCATGGACTGAGAACTGGTTAAAAGACATAGAACGAAGGGTAGGAATAAATGGTACATTTTCAGAATGGAGAGGGGTAACTAGTGGTGTTCCCCAAAGGTCAGTCCTAGGACCAATCCTATTCAACTTATTCATAAATGATCTGGAGAAAGGGGTAAACAGTGAGGTGGCAAAGCTTGCAGATGATACTAAACTGCTCAAGATAGTTAAGACCAAAGCAGACTGTGAGACCTCCAAAAAGATTTCACAAAACTAAGTGATTGGGCAACAAAATGGCAAATGAAATTTAATGTGGATAAATGTAATGCACGTTGGTAAAAATAACCCCAACTATACATACAATATGATGGGGGATAATTTAGGTACAATGAATCAGGAAAGATCTTGGAGTCATCGTGGATAGTTCTCTGAAGACGTCCACGCAGTGTGCAACGGCAGTCAAAAAAGTAAATAGGATGTTAAGAATCATTTAAAAAGGGATAGAGAATATCTTATTGCCCTTGTATCAATCCATGGTACGCCCACATCTTGAATATTGTGTACAGATGTGGTCTCCTCATCTCAAAAAAAGATATGCCGGCATTAGAAAATGTTCAGAGAAGGGCAACTAAAATGATTAGGGGTTTGGAACGGGAGAGATTTAAGAGGCTAGGACTTTTCAGCTT
Organism: Mauremys reevesii; assembly: GCF_016161935.1. Taxonomy (NCBI): domain Eukaryota; kingdom Metazoa; phylum Chordata; order Testudines; family Geoemydidae; genus Mauremys; species Mauremys reevesii. The sequence continues at coordinate 253,361,700 of NC_052624.1, forward strand.
GGAAAAGAGGAGGCTAAGAGGGGATATGATAGAGGTATATAAAATCATGAGTGGTGTGGAGAAAGTGAATAAGGAAAAGTTATTTACTTGTACCTATAATATAAGAACTAGGGGCGACCAAATGAAATTAATGAGCAGCCGGTTTAAAACAAAAGGAAGTTCTTCTTCACGCAACCTGTGGAACTCCTTGCCTGAGGATGTTGTGAAGGCTAGGACTATAACAGGGTTTAAAAGAGAACTACATAAATTCATGGAGGTTAAGTCCATTAATGGCTATTAGCCAGGATGGGTTAGGAATGTTGTCCCTAGCCTCTGTTTGTCAGAAGATGGAGATGGATGGCAGGAGAGAGAGATCACTTAATCATTACCTGTTAGGTTCCCTCCCTCTGGGGCACCTGACATTGGCCACTGTCAGTAGACAGGATACTGGGCTGGATGGACCTTTGGTCTGACCCAGCATGGCCGTTCTTATGACCCATATTTATAAAGCTCCCAGGTACCGTTTAAAAGTTGTATGACGGATGGACTCTGTACAGCACATCCTCAGGAACTTAGCTTGATGAACACAGCTTTAAACAGTATTAGTAGACACAAGGTATTTAAAAGAAAGCAATAGAGAGGCTGTATTCTCCAATGGTTAAGGCACAGGACTATGACTCAGGAGATGTAGGTTGTATTTCCAGCTCCACTAATGATCTGCTGAGTGACTGTGGGCCAAGTCACTTCTCTGTACCTCTCCTTCAACCTAAACATCTAATACTATCCTGCAAAAGATCAATTAAATATGAAGTTTATCATCTAAGCAATTAAAAAGGAAAGGAACAGAGTTAAAGGATGACACAGCACCTCTGGCATTTTAAAATCTAAAGGCTTTTTAAAAAAAATACACAAAAATAAAAAGCAAACAAGTCAAACCCAGTGAGCACTGCCAAAGAGTGCTTAACTGACAAACAGATAGGCATGTAGTGAGAGCAGGGCACAGAAGGGATATGAAATCAGACAGTGATTGCTCTTTAGAAAATGCTGATCTTGTTAGGGCAGCAACTAAAGGAAAATTAGATTTGTTATTAGTGACACTGCCTTGTTTCACTGATAAAATACCGTTTATTAGCACATCAAAATATTTAACTAAATGAACAGATTGACTTTTTTTTTTAAAAAGCCTTTTCACTGGCAATAAATATAAACAACTGCAAATTAGCAGCTTGTTGTCTCTGTACAACCCCAAGCATTACAGCACAACTACAGTTTGGAGTTACCAAAGTGTGTGTGTTTGAGAATTTGAGATAAATTCCCAAAGAACCTAATGAAGGCCATGTGACCTAGATAGCTAGCCAGCTAGCCCTGGTCCTGCAATTGGATCGATGTGGATGAACTGTTGGGCCTGCACTGATCATATTGCAAGATTGCAAACAGTTTCCTTTAGTAATAACTAAAGAAAGTTTTTTTTAAATCCTCAGTATTCTGAATACATAAATGGAAAACGGTTAGTTGAGCAACAAGACAGAATACAGTTTGAGGGTTACTGACGCTGAAAGAGGCAAGAATTAAAAGTACTACCATAATAATGAAGGCAGAAGTGATTTATATCTAAGCTCTGACTTTCACATGCTTTTAAACTTTTTGGAAAAAGTTACCCATTTGGATGAAAAAGTTTTTTTGCTATTCCTTAAAAGAACAACAATTCTAATTACCTACCTGTTCCACAAAGCATTATGGCAAAGGACAGTTATACCTGTTGTGCCTTTAAATCAAGCTCCTCAGGACACAGACCTTGTTACTGGTTTGGCATGTTTACCTAACATACAGCACCACATTCACTATTGGATAACTTTAAATACAAGAGCATTTAATCCTTTTAAAATTTATTTGTATTAACATAGCACCTAGAGATGGACCAGGACCCACCGTCCTAGGTGCTGTATAAACAGAACAAAAAGACAGTCCCAGCCCCAAAGAGCTTACAATCTAAATACAAGATAAGAGACAACAGATGGATACAAACAAGGGAGTACAAGGGAACAATGAGACAATATTAGGCAGCATGACAGACAGTGGCATCAGTGCATCCACGGCCAAACATTTATCCAAGTTTTTCGTAGGCATGGAATCATAGAAACACACAGCTAGAAGGAACCCTAAGATGTCATCTAATGTCCATGCCTCTGCACTGAGACAGGATTAAATAAACCAAGACTATCACCAACATGTGTTTGTCTAACCTATTCTTAAAAACCTTCAGTGAATGGATTTCCACAATCTCCCTAGGTAACCTGTTCCTAGGGAAGTAGTGGAATCACAGCAAAGGAGAGTTTTAAGGATGGATCTGAAGGACAATAAGGTAGATATGTGGATGTTTACCAGAAGCATTTCCCAAATGTGAAGGGCAGCATGGGAGAATGAATGAAGATGCCAGTTTGGAAATTTAACAAGTGGGCAACAGAAACTTGTATCGTGGGCCAACCATAGGCCAGAGACAACATCTCAATATGATGAAACAAGATAGGTAGGATGGGAGTCAGGCAGTGAGTGGCGTTGACAGTGAAGACAAGCAGCTTGTATTTGATAATTTTTAGTTATTGAGGCTGCCAGCCAAGTAAAATGCTCACTGGCGATTCATGTTTTATACTATTGTGTGTTTTAATGCTACTGGAAGCTGTAATGAAAACGGATGTTTGAGTGAGCTTAGAAAGGGTTTGGGTGGTGCGGAGTCAAGTATAACAGCCAGAGCTAGAGCAGACAAACCAGAATGAGTGAACAGAAGAACAGCAGAGATCCCAGGGGATTCAAAGCATCTAGTAAGCCATACATGGATTAACTAGGAACAAATCATGCCAAACCAGATTGATTTCCTTCTTTGACAAGGTAAATAGTTTGGTGGATAGGGGAAACATGGTGGACATAATATACCTGAACTTAAAGCTTCTGAAAGTCCCACATGACATTTTCATAAGTAAGTTGGAGATATGCGGGCTTGGTAGAACTACCATTAAGCGGATACATAATTGGTTAAACTATCGCAAACAAAGAGTTAGCTATTAATGGAATGATGTCAGATTGGAGGGATGTCTCAAGTGGGGTTTCACAGGGATATGTTCTGGGTCCGGTGTTACTTAACTTCTTTATTTCCTGGAGGTAGGAATAGAGAGCATACTGATCATATTTGCAGACAAGACAAAGCTGGGGAGGGGGGGGGGAGAATGCCAACACTTTGGAGAATAGAGATAAAATTAAAAGGGGTCTTGACAAATTGGAGAACTGGACTATAGACGACAAAATTAAATTAAAAGACAAATGTAAGGCGCTACACTCAGGGAAGAAAAACCAAATGCACAAACACAGAATGGGGGAAAACTGGCTTGTCAGCAGTACTGCTGAGAAGGATCTGGGAGTTGTGATGGATCACAACCTCAACACGAGTCTACGATGCAATGCTGTCGCAAAAAACCAAATGCAATTTGGGTTTCATTAACAGCGGCATAGCATGCAAGTCATGGGAGATGATAGTACTGCTGTATTTGGCACTGGTTAGGCCTCAGCTGGAGTACGGTGTCCAATGCTGGACACCAATGTATAGAAAGGATGTAGAGAAACTGGAAAGGATCCAGAGGCAAGCGATAAAGATGATCAAAGGGATGGAATGCAAGCCATATAAGCCAACTGGGTAGGTTTAGTTTGGAAGTGAGGCAATTAAGGGGCAGACATGACAGTGGTCTTGAAATACTTGAAAGACTGCCGTAAAAAAGATGGAGAAAAATTCTCTCTTGCCACAGAGGGCAGGACAAGAGACAATGGGTCAAACTACAGCATAGCAGATTTAGATTAAATTTTAGGAAAAAACTTCCTAACAGTAAGAACAGTAGGACAATGGAACAAACTGTCTAGGGAGGTCATGGAATCTCCTTCACTGGAGGTTGGATAGCCATCTGTCTTGGATGGTCCAGACAATAAATCCTGCATCTTGGTCAGGGGCTACATTAGATGACCCTTACAGCCCCTTCTAGTCCTATGGGTTTATGATTCTATGATACACAGACAGAACTGAGAGGGGAGTAGCAGACATGAACCAAGGAATATAAGAGACGGGGGCTATGACAGTGCTCTTTGGTCTAGCCGACAAATGTATAAGAAACCGTTAGCCACCTTTCTATAGAGGTGTGTTGCACACATCCATTCCACTCTAGGTGTGCAAGTGCTTTGTGCACAGATGTCAGAATGTTTTTCCCCCTCAGTGGTACCTGTAGGGACAGCTTGAGAGCCCTGTGTTGCCACGTGCCACTGCATGCTGGTATAAGAGGGCGGATCCACCTGCCGACACTCCCTTTGTACTGGACATACTCTGATAGAGAGGGGAAGGCTGGCGAGTCATGGAATGGATATGTGCAACGTATCTTAATGAACTACAGTTATGGTAAGATAGGTAACCATTTCTTTTTTGAGTGATGGCACATGTCAGTTCCACTGTAGGCGACTCAACTATACAGCTACAGAGGGGGGTTTGGAGTCCATCTGAACAGTGATTGTAAAACCACCTGTCTGAAGCTGGCAACGTCTTTGAACTGCCAGGTAATAGTGTAATGAGAAGTGAAGGTGTTGGCTGAAGACCAATTTGCTGTTTTACAAATGTCTGCAATTGGTACTGAAACCAGGAAAGCTGCAGAAGCTGCTGGTGCTCTAGTGGAATGCACCAGTATTTTAGCTGCTGGGGTCGTGTTAGTTAGTTGGTAGCATAAATGAATGCAGGAAGAGATCCAGAACATTCTCTAGAAAGAAACTGTACTGCCCTTAACTCTGTCCACAACTGTGACAAACACCTGCGTAGAAGTCTGGAATTATTTAGTACACTCTAGGTAGAAAGTTAATGCTCTTTTCACATTGAATGAGTGAAGCCTTTCTTCATGCATATGTGATGGGGTTTGGGAAAAAATGTGGGCAAACAGATGAGATTACTTCTGTGAGGATTTTTGGGTGCAGCCTGAGATAAACCTTATCCTTATAAAAAAAATTGTAGGTGTGGGTAAAGAAGAGCAAGTCACAAGGGCTTCAAAGGAGGGTCCCACTAGACTTGCCAGGACTTAGCTGAGATCCATAGGAGGGATGGGGTCCCACACTTGAGGTTATAATCTGGCCAGGCCCTTCAGGAATCGAGTAAAATGTGGTTGGAGAAAAGGGGCTCATTAGCCACCCATATACAGAAAGCTGAGATAGCAGTCAAATGCACCCTTACAGAACTAACTGATTCTGTTTTAGATCTAGAAGACAGTCCAGCACAACAGGAAGGGATGCTTGCTGAGAAGATGCACCTTTCTCATGAGACCAAATGGAGAAGCACTTATATTTAGCCAGGTAAGTGATCCTAGTTGAGAGTTTTCCACTATTTAGAAGTACCTCTTTGACATTCTGTGAGCAAAACCTTTCAAAGGCCATCAGTCAAAGGATCCATACTGTGAGATGAAGAGCGTGGAGGCTAGAGTGCAGAATGTGGCTGTCGTCTTGGGAAATTATGTCTGGATCCAACGGGAGGGATAGGAGGTGGCTCTATCAACAGTGTCAGTAGGGGTGAGTACCAATATTGACAGGGCCACACTGGTGCTATAAAGATGAGATGAGCATGATTCTTCTTTTTTTATGGATACTATTCTGAGGAGTAAAGGAATTGGAGGGAAGGTATATAGAAGGCAATTCTCCCAAGACAGGATAAAGACATCTACTAGGGAGCCTGGGCGGAGACTACCACTTTGGGAATCCACCCCAAGTTGGAAGATGGCCCGTGCTATGTCTGGGCATAATGATCATTTGTGTTGATCAGTGAAGGATCAGCTCAGTTGATCTGCCATTGTATTCTGTTTCTCCAGAAGGTAAGTATCATAGAATCTCCGGGTTGGAAGGGACCTCAGGAGGTCATCTAGTCCAACCCCCTGCTCAAAGCTGGACCAAACCCAACTAAATCATCCCAGCCAGGGCTTTGTCAAGCCTGACCTTAAAAACCTCTAAGGAAGGAGATTCCACCACCTCCCTAGGTAACCCATTCCAGTTCTTCACCACCCTACTAGTGAAAGTTTTTCCTAATGTCCAACCTAAACCTCCCCCTCTGCAACTTGAGACCATTACTCCTTGTTCTGTCATCTTCTACTACTGAGAACAGTCTAGATCCATCCTCTTTGGAACCCCCTTTCAGGTAGTTGAAAACAGCTATCAAATCCCCCCTCATTCTTCTCTTCTGCAGGCTAAACAATCTCAGTTCCCTCAGCCTCTCCTCATAAGTCATGTGCTCCAGCCCCCTAATAATTTTTGTTGCCCTCCGCTGGAGACTCTCCAGTTTATCCACATCCTTCTTGTAGTGTGGGGCCCAAAACTGGACACAGTACTCCAAATGAGGCCTCACCAGTGCTGAATAGAGGGGAATGATCACGTCCCTCGATCTGCTGGAAATGCCCCTACTTATACAACCCAAAATGCCATTAGCCTTCTTGGCAACAAGGGCACACTGTTGACTCATATTCAGCTTTTCGTCCACCGTAACCCCTAGGTCCTTTTCTGCAAAACTGCTGCCCCAGCCATTCGGTCCCTAGTCTGTAGCAGTGCATGGGATTCTTCCGTCCTAAGTGCAGGACTCTGCACTTGTCCTTGTTGAACCTCATCATGTTTCTTTTGGCCCAATGCTCTAATTTGTCTAGGTCCCTCTGTATCCTATCCCTACCCTCCAGCGTATCAACCACTCCTCCCAGTTTAGTGTCATCTGCAAACTTGCTAAGGGTGCAGTCCACACCATCCTCCAGATCGTTAATGAAGATATTGAACAAAACCGGCCCCAGCACCGACCCTTGGGGCACTCCACTTGATACCGGCTGCCAATTAGACATGGAACCATTGATCACTACCCGTTGAGCCCGACCATTTAGCCAGTTTTCTATCCACCTTACCGTCCATTCATCCAGCCCAGACTTCTTTAACTTGCTGGCAAGAATACTGTGGGAGACTGTATCAAAAGCTTTGCTAAAGTCCAGAAATAGCACATCCACTGCTTTCCCCTCATCCCCAGAGCCGGTTATCTCATCATAGAAGACAATTAGGTTAGTCAGGCATGACTTGCCCTTGGTGAATCCATGCTGACTGTTCCTGATCACTTTCCCCTCCTTTAAGTGGTTCAGAATTGATTCCTTGAGGACCTGTTCCATGATTTTTCCAGGGACTGAGGTGAGACTGACTGGCCTGTAGTTCCCTGGATCTTCCTTCTTCCCTTTTTTAAAGATGGGCACTATATTAGCTTTTTTCCAGTCATCTGGGAGCTCCCCCGATTGCCATGATTTTTCAAAGATAATGGCCAATGGCTCTGCAATCTCACCGGCCAACTCCTTTAGCACCCTCGGATGCAGTGCATCCGGCCCCATGGACTTGTGCTCGTCCAGCTTTTCTAAATAGTCCTGAACTACTACTTTCTCCACAGAGAGCTGGTCACCTCCTCCCCATACCGTGCTGCAGAGTGCAGCTGTCTGGGAGCTGACCTTGTCTGTGAAGACAGAGGCAAAAAAAGCATTGAGTACACTAGCTTTCTCCACATCCTCTGTCACTAGGTTCCCTCCCTCATTCAGCAAGGGGCCCACACTTTCCTTGACTTTCTTCTTGTTGCTAACATACCTGAAGAAACCCTTCTTGTTACTCCTAACATCTCCGGCTAGCTGCAACTCCAAGTGTGATTTGGCCTTCCTAATTTCACTCCTGCATGCCTGAGCAATACTTTTATACTCCTCCCTGGTTATTTGTCCAATCTTCCACTTCTTGTAAGCTGTTTTTTTGTGTTTAAGATGAGCAAGGATTTCACTGTTAAGCCAAGCTGGTCGCCTGCCATATTTACTTTTCTTCCTACACATCGGGATGGTTTGTTCCTGCAACCTCAATAAGGATTCTTTAAAATACAGCCAGCTTTCCTCGACTCCTTTCCCCGTCATGTTATTCTCCCAGGGGACCTTGCCCATCAGTTCCCTGAGGGAGTCGAAGTCTGCTTTTCTGAAGTCCAGGGTCTCTACCTCAATATAACACGACCTGATATAACAGGAATTTGGATATAACACGGTAAAGCAGTGCTCTGGTGGGGCAGGGCTGTGCACTCCGGTGGATCAAAGTTCAATATAACGCGGTTTCACCTATAACACAGTAAGATTTTTTGGCTCCCGAGGACAGTGTTATATCGGGGTAGAGATGTAGCTTTAAGGTGAATTGAGTGGGCTGCAGAAGAGTCCTGACAGAGTTAGTTTGATTGCGCTCCTCTTTGCCTGTTTAGGTAAAACATGGTCGCTGAGTTGTCTATCAGAATCAATAGATCTTTTCCCCACTATGTGGGGGAGGAAGATTGAGTAGTGTAACCCTAAGGATTAATCTGCTGGCCTATATAAATATATCTTTCTTATAAATTTGACTATTTGATGTAATAGGCTTATAGATTTATATTAAAAATAAGTTTGGCTGTAATGCAAGAGACCTACCTACAGACCAAAACCCTGTATGTTAAGCTAATGCGAAGTTAACACATTTTGCGACTCTTATCCAGAAGAGAGAAATTAAACACCCACGCAGATGTCTAGAGACTTTTGCCTGAACCAATAACAATGGAGGGTGGAAAAAAGGGGATTTTTGCCCACAAATCTAACAAGTACACCACAAATGCGTACATACCTGACATCCATACGCACATACATACTTGCCTATGGGGTAAGCGTACCCTAACATTTCTGTGGGGGAAGGATGAAATGTGGGCATAAGAGGAAGGATTTCCGACCAATGCCCTATAAAAAGGCGAGGCAGCTCGCCATTAAAAGGCAATCTACTCCTGTCTACTCTTCATTGCCTCCACCTTCAACTACGTATCGATACTACCCATCTACGACGACTATTAACAGGCCTGTCAAACAGATAGTAAGGGTTAATGCCTCTTTTACCTGTAAAGGGTTAAGAAGTTCACCTAGCCTAGCTGACACCTGACCAGGGGAACCAATGGGGGGGACAGGATGTTTCAAAAGGAAGGAGGGAAGTTCCCTTTGTCTTGGTCAGTTTCAGTTTTGGCCATAGTGGAAAAGATCAAGGAACCAGCCTCTTATCAGAGTAGTGAGTATTAGAAACGAATAAATAGGTTTATATTTATTTTCTTTGGTGACTTTGTCTTTATGCAATTAGAGGAATAATCAAATTGGGGATTCTTTTGTGTACTAAGTTTTTGCCCAGGGGAACATCCTCTGTGTTTTGAATCTGTTGTCTGTGAGAGTAGCTGGTATGCTAATCTCTCCCAAAGTACTTAAAAAGTAGTACTTTTTTTTTTTTTTTTTTAATACATCAAGAAGCAGGAAGCCTGCTAAACAACCAGTGGGGCAATGGACGATCGAGATGCTAAAGGAGAACTTAAGGACAATAATGCCAGTGTGGAGAAACTAAATGAGTTCTTTGCATCAGTCATTCACGGTTGAGGATGTGAGAGAGATTCCCAAATATGAGCCATTCTTTTTAGGTGACAAATCTGAGGAACTGTCCCAGATTGAGGTGTCATTACAGGTGTTTTGGAACAAACTGATAAATTAAACAGTAATAAATCACCAGGACTAGATGGTATTCACCCAAGAGTTCTGAAGGAACTCAAATGTGAAATTGCAGAAATACTACAACTGTGGTTTGGTAAGCCATAATTTATATCAGCTTCTGTACCAAATGACTGGAGGATAGCTAACGTGATGTGAATTTTTTAAAAGGGCTCCAGAGGAAACTCTGGCAATTACAGGCCGGTAAGCCTGACTTCAGAACCAGGAAAAATGGCTGAAACTATAATAAAGAACAAAATTGTCAGACACATAGATAAACATAATTTGTTGGGGGAAATAGTCAACATGGTTTCTGTAAAGGGAAATCATGCCTCACCCAATCTATAAAATTCTTTGAGAGGGTCAACAAGCATGTGGACAAGGGAGATCCAGTGGATATAGTGTATTTAGATTTTGAGAAAGCCTTTGACAAAGTCCCTCACCTAACGCTCGTAAGCAAAGTAAGCAGTCATGGGATAAGAGGGAGGGTTCTCTCATGGATTGATAACTGGTTAAAAGATAGGAAACAAAAGGTAGGAATAAATGGTCACTTTTCAGAATGGAGAGAGGTAAATAGTGGTGTCCCCCTGGGGTCTGTACTGGGACCAGTCCTATTCAACATATTCATAAATTATCTGGAAAAAGGGGTAAACAGTGAGGTGACAAAATTTGCAGATGATACAAAACTACTCAAGATAGTAAAGTCCCAGGTAGACTGCAAAGAGCTACAAAAGGATCTCTCAAAACTGGGTGACTGGGCAACAAAATGGCAGGTGAAATTTAATGTTGATAAATGCAAAGTAATGCACATTGAAAAACATAACCCTAACTCTCTATATAAAATGATGGGGTCTAAATTAGCTGTTACCACTCAAGAAAGATCTTGGAGTCATTGTGGATAGTTCTCTGAAAACATCCACTCAATGTGCAGCAGCAGTCAAAAAAGCTAACAGAATGCCGAGCATCATTAAGGAATATTGACTATATAAATCCATGGTACACCCACATCTTGAATACTGCGTGCAGATATGGTTGCCCCATCTCAAAAAAGATGAGAATTAGAAAAGGTTCAGAAAAGGACAACAAAAATAATTAGGGGTATGGAACGGCTGCTGTATGAGGAGAGATTAATAAGACTGGACTTTTCAGCTTGGAAAAGAGATGATTAAGGGCAGATATGATAAAGGTCTATAAAATCATGAATGGTGTGGTGAAAGTAAATAAGGAAGTGTTATTTACTTCTCATAACACAAGAACCAGGGGCCACCAAATGAAATTAATAGCCAGCAGGTTTAAAACAAACATAACGAGATATTTTTTCACACACTCACAGTCAACCTGTAGAACTCCTTCCCAAAGGATGTTGTGAAGCGCAAGACTAACAGGGTTCAAAAAAGAACTAGGTAAGTCCCTGGATGATAGGTCCATCAATGGCTATTAGCCAGGATGGGCAGGAATGATGACCCTAACCTGTTTGCCAGAAGCTGGGATGGGCGACAGGGGATGGATCACTTGATGATTACCTGTTCTGTTCATTCCCTCTGGGTTAACCTGTCATTGGCCACTTTCAGAAGAAAGGATACTGGGCTAGATGGACCTTCGGTCTGACCCAGTATGGCCGTTCTTATGTTCTTAATAAAGTTTGCAACCAAACAAGTCTAGCCTTTTTTGAGTCCTTGATTTTAGGGGTGGAGGCTTGTCATCTGTCTTTCCCACTTGTTGGCAGCTGCCATCATAAAGGAATCTGGGAGAGGATTAGTGCAAAAATACTCATACCTGTTAGAGAGGATGAAGTATCTCCTCTCAGCTTGTTTTGCTGTGGGAGTCAGGGAAGAGAGTGTCTGCCAAAGAATCTTGACTGGGTCCACAACTTCCTTGTTGATTGGCAGAGGTGGCCGACACTAGGATGTCTACCAACTTGTGAGAACTCACATACCTCTTCTGCCTGGGTGCCAAGAACTGAGGCCACTCGTTGGGAGGTCTTGGTGGTCCTTGTGGTCTTCTGGAGGAGGTGACTCTCCCACTCAGTCAATAGCTTCATCTGGTGAAGAAGAGGATGCAACTAGCATCTGAGGTGGCAGCAACTTCATAATCTGTGATGGAGAATCTACTTGACAAGGGGCTGATTGGCCGGGGTCTGTCACACTACTGGCCACTGGAGAGTGATGTTCTTAGTACCTGGTCCCTATCTCAACATCAGGTACTAGGGAATGACGTTTCTGGTGCCATCACATCTGATGCGCTCCCCATGAGTGTCAAGATGAGGTCCTGGCTGCAGGACAGACATCCCATGGAGCCCAGAGTGGCCACCAGTATGGACCTGAGACCCATCCCTGTCTGGGCCATTGCCCCTTCAGAAAAGGCCACTGTTGGTGTTGCAGCATTGTTCATGATCCTGATGATCTTAAAGGAGGGTAAGCGCTGTGTCCCAGCCTTGGATGAGGAATCAGAGGCTTCTGATGATGGAGGCTCTGATGCAAGTGGTACCAGAGAAAGGTATCCTGAACCTGGAAATGGTGGTACTGGAGAAACCATGGGAGGTATCCCTTTTGATAAAATTGGTTTGAGAAGAGATCTAAGTAGCAGTACTGTGGGTTCTCTGTGAGGTGAGGAGGAACCAGTTGGACAGTTTCAAATGCGAACTGGTACTAAGAGGCTAAGCAAGACTCATGCAGATATATATGTATAACACCCCAGGACTGCTGGCCCCTGAAATGTTTCTCGGGGACTGGCACAGGCTCCAAAGGCAGCAAACCCCTCTTTGGAGGTGAGGCTTCTGGAGAAGTTGTGAGCCTCACCCTGAGTAGAGTCCTCACCTCTGTCTTAAATCAGTACAGAGGTAGATGAATGAGACGCTGAGCCAGAGGAAGTTCTGGGTCTCTTTTTTTGTACTGGAGAACTATGAGCCTGGTGGAGCATGCCATACCAATGCTGAAGTACTTGAAGCACTCTCTCAATGTGATGACTTGGCTTGGGGGAGCGTCAAAGTGCTGCTTCCGTAAGCCTCTCTGCTCTATACTTTTTTGAATGGGGTTTGACACCCTTGCCAATGTAACACTTGTCACTAACGTGGCCCACACCCAAGCACTTCTAAGTGAATGAGGACTACTGACTGGCACAGGCTTTGAATGTGTCCCACAGGACTTAAATCCTAGGGAGCGAGGCATCATTCCAGTACTGAGCCTGGTACCAAAAGGAAAGAATTGGTCCCAAAAAACACAAACAAAAACCTGGCATTAACTTACTTGAAAAACTAACTAACAAACAATAATTAATTTCAACTATTTACAATGAGTGAGGGATGTACCTGAGTAAACAAGTCTGAGACTGCTCCAACAATTGTTACTGGAGATATCAAGGAACTGAGGAGGGTTAGGAGCAGCTCCACCCTCTTATACCAGCGCGCAGTGTTGTGCAGCGACAGGGGTGACACGTGAGTCACCCCGACAGGCACTACTGAAGGAAGAAAATCTCCAACATCTGTGCATAAGGAGCGCACACACCTACAGTGGAACTGACATGTGCCATCACTCAAAGAGGAACATGTTGAAGCTGGACATGTTTAGATTAGAAATAATGTGTAAGTTTTTAACATTGAGGGTAATTAATCACAGAAAAATCTTAAGGGCTGTTGTGGAGTCTTCATCACTGGAAATTCTTAAGTCAAGGCTGGATGTTACTCTAAAAAATATGCTCTAGTTCGAACAGGAATTAAGTCACACAAGTCCTATGATTTGTGTTATACAAGAAGTCAAGACTTGATGATCACAAGGGCCCCTTCTGGGCTTATGATCTATGAACTACCAAACTCGCCAAGAAGGGTGCTCATTAACACTGGTTTTAATGGTGGCCTAAATACATTTCCTCATCAGCTGATTTTGTGATATAGACACTCCAACTCCATTCCTATACAGATTAATGATCAGATACTGTTATTGAACTAGCTAACTGACCCAAATCAAGTAGACTCCTCATTCCCTGCTGCAATATCTAATTCTAGCATGCACTAATTTAGTTTATATCTGGGTACCTGAAGTATTGTACTGAGGTTTACTTTTCCCTTTTGCAAGTCAGGGCTTGTCTACATTACCTGCTGGATCGACGGGCAGCAATCAATCAAGTGGGGGTTAATTTATCACATCTAGTCTAGATGTGATAAATCGACTGCCAAGCGCTCTCCTGTCGACTCCAGTATTCCACCAGGGCGAGAGGCACAGGCAGAGTCGACGGGAGAGGGTCAGCCATTGACTTACCGTAGTGAAGACACCACGGTAAGTAGATCTAAGTACGCTGACTTTAGCTACGTTATTCAGGTAGCTGAAGTTCCGTAACTTAGATCGGATCCCCCCTCCTAGTATAGACTAGGCCTAAGTAAGCCACCACAGGTAGTATAAGTCTGTTGACATGACAAGATACCATTACTACTTATTTTCAGACTGTTCGATTTTTTATTTTGCCAACATTTCTCTACTCATGATTAGGTATCATACTACATGGCAAATTACTACCATCACACAACTAATAATTTTTAGTCCTGATTATGCACTATACACTTCTATTAATAAGAGATTTCATATTAAGAAACATACATGGGTACCAATTATCAGATGTCAGTTATCTAGATGTTTGTATTCTTTAGTCACTGCAGAAGTACAAATTACGGGCCTAATGTTGCAACCTTTACTCATGGCAAATATATCCATTTAAGTTAATCACATCTTATACTGTGTTTTCTACTGATCATCTGGAAAGAAACTCAACATATTGACCGTTGTCTCAGTTATACCATAGACTTGATTCAGTGAAGTGACCGCTCTGATTCCCTCTGCAATAGCTACTTAAATGTACACAACGGCTGGTATGTTTGAATGCTCAGAGGAAACTGTGTTTGTGTTTCAAGATCTCCCTGTACAAACAGCAGGGTTCACACAGAGATAAGATCTGTGCGCGTCTCCCAGTCTTTCCTTCTGCAGGGGACACTTGAGGACTGCTTTAGTCAACTGAAGCAGCTACCGTACTAAATTTAAAGTTGAACATCTTCAAAACAATGCCACAAGTTGAAAGGAAACTAATAGCTCAGGACCAAAATTTAGATTTATGTAAAGACTGGGTCTAACAACATAAATTAGTACAAATATTTTAAATTAAAAAATGCCTGAAAACAGTTTTAGATTTAACCATTCCTTGAAGTGTTTGCAACTCAAACACTACAGCAATGCACTGGTGCAAAAAAAATTTAAAATCAAGGTAAACTAAGTACAACTGGATTATTTTTGTCATCTAAACTGAGTAAAATGCATTAAGTTAAAAAGCAGCATAAATCATGAGAGGTTAGGTCTGTATATCCATCCATGCAATACAGGATTGTTTTATTTCCTCAGGAGTAAAATCAATGGTGTGCAGGACACAAGGCATCATAGTCTGAAGTACTTATTTTCCTGTTAAGTTTGCTGTATCCTTCTCATTGCTTAGAGTTAATTCCATTTTGCTTCAGCTTCTCTGAAAGAATTACTCTAACACCATGTCATCATACAAAACGCAAGTCAGATGATAGCCTCTCTTGCCCTTCTTTTAAAGCCAGAGAGTAACCTGGCAATCTACTCTCTGTCCTGCTACCAGCTTCCCTTTCTCTCCAATGGGAAAAGTGGCAGCTCAAGAATTGCCCTCCAGACTGGGCAAGGAGTCCTGTCTATTACCTACTGATGTAGGTACTGATTACCAGACTGATTTTATAACGTCCCATAAGAATTAATGTATGATTTGATTTCATCCTATCAGCCACCCTTTCTGAATAGCAGAAAGGAATGACAGACCAGAACAATCCTTACGACTGATTATGGTCACCTTTTTGTTTTAGGATAAGTTATAACGTCTACTATGGTTTCCTGTATGTATTACAAATTAGGCACTAGTTAAATATACATTTCTTTGTTTTAAGGCTTTAGTAAATAAGAGACAGGACCTTGTACTGTATCTATGTTAAGGAGATTAGAGGAATGTTGAGGGCCTGAAGCCCCAATGTGAATTGTTTTAGTTATAAGATTTACCAAGGCTTGATTTACAATGTATTCTGCTAAATATACAATACTGCGGTCTGTATATCTTTGAAGGTTTCTGTAAGAGATTGTTTGTGTGAATGATGAATACATGCATCAGGAAAAGATAAGGTGTGAAAGCCATCACAAATGTCCAGATGGTCAAGAAAAAGCGAGAGACTTGGAAAGATCAGGAGACAATCAGAAAATATCCATTGTATTTAATGCTAAACATGTTAGCAGCATTGACGACCTCAGAGGTGAGGCAGGCACCCCGGAAGGCGAGACAACAAATAGAGGATAACGAAGGGAAGCCTAACAATAACCATCAAATGATAACACCACTTAAGGACTAATGATTACAGGATGACATTGCAAAATGCATGAACTCAAATAGGAATTTACAACTATAAAGCTGGGGTGTTTCGCCATGGAACTCTGGGTTCAGTCCTGCAAAGCCTCGGAGCATTGGATCGCGACTGAGAAGAGCCCAGCTCCACACTCGTGCTCAATCTAACTGGCCATTAGATTGACTCGAGCCACAACAGACTGGTAACTATAAATATTACTGCAGGTGTGTGTGTCTGTGTGTGTGAGAGAGAGAGAGAGAGAGAGAGAAGCATATACTAATGGTTGTATTTTCAATAAATGCTGCGTATTTACCTTCCTCTATAAAGATCCCGTGTGCTTTGTATGAGCGTAACACTGAGGATTACCTAATAGGTCATATGCAGAGAATAATTTATCAGAAAGAGATTAAATGTGTCCATTTTTGCATGCACAACTGTTAACCTAGTACCAAGTTTGGAGGTGGACTAAGTACTCAATTATACCAAGTCTGAAATTCATATTTACAGCCATTTGAGATACAAAATAAAAACATTTAAAACTAGGTATCTAACAAGTACTTCCTTCCTCTTCCCACAGACACTTAAGCAACACAAACAAGTGAAACAATTTACTTAAAAACTACTAAACACACTCAATTTTGAGGTTGAGGATTTCATTTTTTTTTTTTTAAATGATGGGTAGCTAAACAGGCTGTTTTATAATGGAGCTCTTTTCAACCTCATTCACTTTGTTCATTACCATAAACTCTAGGTCTGCAGTTATATTTTAAAGTTTCTCAACATACTCAAATACTTCAGGCAATGTATATTTCTCTTCCACCACAATGCACCATTACTTGAGCGTATAAGATACCATACTTTTTATGCTGCTGAAAGGAACTGTGCAGGCCTTAAAACCTAGACTAGAAGAAACTTTAATGTAATGATTAGGGCTGTCAAACAATTAAAAAAATTAATCGCTATTAATTGCACTGTTAAACAATAAAGGAATACCATTTAAATATTTTTCATGTTTTCTACATTTTCAAATATACTGATTTCAATTACAACAGAGAATACAAAGTGTATAGCGCTCACTTTATTTTTTATTACAAATATTTGCACTGTAAAAAAAGAAATAGTATTTTTCAATTCACCTACAAGTACTGCAGTGCAAACTCTATCATGAAAGTTGAACTTACAAATGTAGAATTACGTACAAAAAACCCTGCATTCAAAAATAAAACAATGTAAAACTTTACAGCCTACAAGTCCAATCAGTCCGACTTCTTGTTCGGTCAACTGCTCGGACAAGCAAGTTGGTTTACATTTGAAGAAAATAATGCTGCCTGCTTCTTGTTTACAAGGTCACCTGAAATGTGAACAGGCATTTGCATGGCACTGTTGTAACCAGTGTCGCAAGATACTTACGTGCCAGATGCGCTAAAGATTGATACTTCAACCATCATTCCAGAGGACATACGTTCATGCCAATGACAGGTTCTGCTCAATAATGATCCAAAGCAGTGTGGACCGATGCATATCCATTTTAATCATTTGAGTTAGATGCAACCAGCAGGCTGATTTTCTTTTTGGGTGGTTTGGGTTCTGTAGTTTTCACATCAGAGTGTTACTCTTTTTAGACTTCTGAAAGCATTCTCCACACTGTGTCACTCAGATTTTGGAAGGCACTTCAGATTCTTAAATCTTGGGTCAAGTGCTGTCGCTATCTCACATTGATATCTTTGCATTTTGTCAAATTTGCAGTGAAAGTGTTCTTAAAATGAACAACATGTACTGGGTCATTATCTGAGACTGCTACAACAGGAAATATATGACAGAATGTGGGTAAAACATAACAAGAGACATACTGAACTCCTTGGGGGAGAATTGTCACAAATTTAATTAACGCATTATTATTTTTTTTTTAAATGAGCATCATCAGCATGGAAGCATTTCCTCTAGAATGATGGACGAAGCATGAAGAGGCATATTAATCTTTAGCGCATTTGGCACATAAATATCTTGTGACGCCAGCTACAACAGTGCCATGCGAATGCCTGTTCTCACTTTCAGGTGACACTGCTAATTAAGAAGGGGACAGCATTATCTCCCGTAAATGTAAACAAACGTGTTTCTCTTAGTGATTGGCTGAACAAGAAGTAGGACTGAGTGGACTTGGCGGCTCTAAAGTTTTACACTGTTTTGTTTTTGAGTGCAGTTATGTAACAAAAAAACCTACATTTGTAAGTTGCACTTTCATGATAAAGAGATCGCACTACAGTTCTTGTATGAGGTGAATTGAAAATACTATTTCTTTTATCATTTTTACAGTGCAAATCAAAAATATAAAGTTAGCATTTGACACCTTGTAATCTGTGTTTTAACTGAAATCAATATATTTTAAAAAGTAGAAAAACATCCAAAAATATGTAAGAAATTTCAATTGGTGCTCTGTTGTTTAACAGTGCGATTAATCGCAATTAATTTTTTAAAGTTAATCACGTGCGTTAACTGTGATTAATCGACAGTCTTAGTAATAAGAAAACATATCAACGGTCCTTATTTGAAACATACCAGCAAAGTAGGCCAATCTGAAGCCTTTCCTAGAGATAGTGTCATCCGAATGAAATCTGATCCAAACATGGTCTTGTGAAGAGATGTATGGTGATGGAATGGAGGAGCCACATGCTCTATAACCTTCCACATTCTTGTAGGTTCCTATTGTTAACCAATCCGAACTGCATCGTCGTGATCCCTGAACATCAAAATCTTGAAAACTGCAAAAGATACAAAGAGTCAAACTTTGCTAATGAAGTGGCCATTTTACAAGTTATTTGAGAAATTATTGCTGTTTACTGGTCTGAAGTTGAAAAAAGTAAAAAAAAAAAATGGTCATTAAGGTCTTATTGCCTTTCTGCACACAGAATTTTACTATACACTTTGTAATGATGTAACAGAGATGGTCTTTCCCTCACCAGGATCCTAGAAATTCACATGCTTGTAATTCCCCACCCATTCCAAGCTGTTAGGCTATTGCCCCTGAGACTTAGCAACTTCTGTTTGAGACAGAATTTTAGTTTTCATTTAAAAAAAGGTTTTAACTCTTCTGGTTGCAAAGATACTTTTTATAGGACTAATCTCTAATGATTTTGAAATCATATTAAGAGATTTTATTTAAACCAAGTCTCAACATTGTTTCAGTTAAAGCAACTTCCTATGGATGGGCTTACTATTGTAGATGGAGCCAAACAGTATGAGAATTATGATTTAAACATGATTTGGCCCGGTCCACACTAGCTGACTGAACTGTGCTAGATCCTAACTACACAAAAATATAGGTGAGTCACGAGACTCGATTACCATGGAGTGGCATGGCTCCCATCCATACATATCTTTGTGCCTGGGTAAAAGTAGGCCAGTGCAGAGAACAAAGCACTAGACCGGAAATGGCATGGCTAATAAAACGCAGTACATTGATAGAAGAAAGCTAGCACTGATGTCTAACAAATCTTATAAACCTAGCTTAGAATAAAGATTTTAGGAAACATTTTTGTGGTTGAACAGTTGCATCCACTGTACCCTGCAATTTCATGGCATGGCACTGTAAAAAAAGATTTGGGTAGAAATAAAAGCTCTGAACTGAAACAATTTTAAAAAAAGACTACATTCTTAGCCAAGTGTTTATTTTGATAGAACCCTCCTTTCTTCCTGGGTCAGCAAGTCTGCACTGGGAACAAACAAAATCTGCAGCTAAAGCAGTTTCATAATCAGCACTGTGGACTGTATACAGTCCCAGTTCTAACTTGTAACTTGACGTTAAAACAAATTTTGATTTCCCTGGAAATTATGGAGGGGTAGGGAGGGTGTGAACAGAGAAGTACCTGAATATATGGTATAGAAGACAGGACATTATTTCCTCTATAAATGTACAAGGTATATGAAATAGATACCAAAAAAATAAAAGTAAACCTTGACAATTTGTAACGGTTGCCTGTGATTATTTTAGATTTCTATAAGATGAAATCTATCAACATTGCAGCATTCTGGAATTTCCCATGTACCTTTAAAAAAACCTTGACAAAACAGATGGAGTGTAGTGCTACAGAGAAATTAAAAGCAAATTGAAGTAGTAAGAAATCATGACCACTTTTATGAACTTTGGTTTAAAAAGACTAAGCCAAAAGAAATTTTTAATGGAAAAGCTGCAGCAACTCTGTCTCTTCAGCACCAATGACTACATTAAAACGATCAAGTTTTCCATTATAACTTACCACTGAATGCAGGCATTCTATTTGACATTTATAAAATTAGCATTCTGTTTATTCCTTCTTTTGAGCATTTACATATAGAGCCCTGCGCGGATACAAAATTTGTATTTGCATCTGATCTGCAATCCGCGAAAATGATCCGTGGATATCCGCATCTGGATACCTGAGGATATAAAGTGGCTATTTGTGGATTTGCAGGGCTCTACTTACATAAACCCTGAATAACTGTTACTTGTACATCCAAAACTCCTACCCACTTTCTATGAGAATTTTTCATCAGACTTTCTGAAGTGCCAAGACCCAGACCTTGAGCCATGTTTCAGGTCTTCAGAAAAACTAAGATCCCATTCATGTATCTAAATTACGTGACCAAATTTTTAAAAACAACTCAGCATTCAGTAGTCCCTGCTTTCAATGGTAGCTGCTAGGTACTGCACTCTTGAAAATCTGGGCCTTTGAGAACATTGAGATTGCAGAATTGGGCCCAGGTGACAAATGCTACAAGCCAAAGTAGACGTAAAATAGCTGTAGAAAAATATTAAGACAGATCTTGGGGTTAACAGTACAAGTATCAAATTTTGAATAGAGGAGGCTGAGAAATATGTAATCCATAGTTAGCAATATGCAATTAATGACTATTCAATACACCAGGGTGGTACAACAGCAAAATTACCTTATAGTGATGATTTCCCCTGGGTTTGCACGGATATACCAGCTACAGTTGATTTTGGCAGGATATTCAAAAGGCCAGCCTGGACTCGTGATTACCCCACTTGGTGCTCTAATTTGTTCTGGACTATCTCCACAAGCTGAAAGATATTGAAAGCAATTTGACTAACTACACATTTCAAAAACTGGCAAAACAAAATGAATCAAGGTTTACCAGAAAATAAAATAAAAAAATTCTACTGTCACAGATTAAAATCATTGTATCAGTAGAAAGCAATGACATTAAGTCTGGATAACAACAACAACCAGTATGGCCCATGAAGGGCATAGGTCAGAATACTTATTCAGAAAGAGGTGTTTCCTGACATTAAGCATTTTTGACTTCCAGTGCATGCTCAACTATTAATCCCAACATTGGCAAACTTCCTCCATGCCCTTGGTCTTGCTACAAGCAACATATGCCTGCATTTCCCCATCTGTAAAATGGGGATATCACTATCTAGCTGGTAACGGTTGTTACTTGGATTACCCCTATAGGGGACTTTGGTGCAGAGTATGCCATTTTCTCAAATTCGCACTAAAAGATTGGAAAGAGTCTACTCAACCCTTTTTAAAAGCACACCACCACACTCCTCCCTCCTTTGCTCAGAGTTTCTCTTCAATATGAGAACTAGAACATCCCCGAAAATCTGTCTCCTGATGTGCATGGGGTATGCTTTAAGAAAGCAATACTGGCTAAAATGAGGTATACAGTAATTTGGTAATGCATTCTTTCAGTAAAATTAAACTATGGTACTCAGACACATGCTGATAGGTGTATTAGGAAAGAGTGCAATAATGAAAAAAAAATTAATAAATAGCTGAAATTCACCTTTGTGTGGAGAGCCAGCACAAAGCCTGTCCACCAATTAAACCATATTTTGAGGAGTAAGTTGAATTTAAGTAGTCTGCACAGCGGTGAATTTTCCTCATGATAGCAAGTGCTTTGAAAGCAAAGTACTGATTGTGCTCAATATTAGAGTCAGCGTTTAAGGTTGGAAGGGTTCACCAGATCATCCAGTCTGACAGCCTATATATCACATATCAGTAACACACACGAAACCCAACAAATGAAATTAGGCCAAAATATTACAGCCCATAGGAGATAAGACTATTAAGTGCCATAGACAGAGAATAGAGGGGACTGAAGTGCACCAATGCTTGAGGCCACTGTGATGGCAGAGAAATGATTAAGTTTGATAATCCTGGTGAGCAATCTGACCCACAAACTGCAGAGGAAGGTTTGGGGCGGGGGGGAGGGGGAGAGAACACACACACAAGAACACTGCCAACCAGACCTGGGAGGAAATTCCTTCTCAAATCCACATATTGTGATCCGTTTTAATTATACCCCATAATTTAGTCGTATTTTTCTCTATACCAATTTTGCTAACTTTTGCAATGTTATTGCAAATCTTGCTACACTGTTTTTTCTTTAAGCCCTAGACAAAGCCATTTGAGCATTCCAGAACCTCGGCTTTCATTTTCAACGGTTCATTATTCTCCTGGATGCAGAGCTGGTTCAAAAAGCAGAAGGCACATGGAGAATTTATTACTCTTAAAATCTCTCAATTTTTCAGACAATTTTTTGTTTTTTGAATGTTTGGGATTGGCAATATTACTATAATTTCACCCCATATATTCCCACACACTAGAGGTTTATAATTAAATAGATGAGTTATATAGAGGTGCCATACTTATGGTACACATTATAAGATTGGTGAAAAAAGCAAATATCAAAATAAAGAAATTTTTTTTATTCATTATTCAATAAATTGTTCACTTAGTAAAAGTTAATTGGTTTAGTTTCCAGTAAACCCCATAGGTGGTGCTCTTACCCCATTATACTTTAGAAATGCAGTTAACATTCCATGTGCTAACACTGAAATACACACAGTTTGTGTTCGATACTCATGTTACTGACAAGAATCAGACTCAATGAATAGCAAGAAAATTTTTTATAAGTTTACTATTTTCCTTGAATATCCTATTAACACGAACAAAAAACCACAGAGTAAGATATAAAAAATGCATCTAAAGCATTTTAAATGAAACGTTATTCTTGACAAGTACTTCATTGTTGACAAAATACAGATCTTAACTAAAAGTAGTATATTTCAAGTGAAATACACACAATTAGAAAATCCATCTGGTTTTGCATGTTTCCAACCTGACATATAAAACTTTGCTATATAATGCATTTCAAGAAACATTTAAATTTGCTTACATATATAATATCAGGGCAAGTGAAACACTATTAGAACCTCAAAATAGCCACCAAAACATCTGTCATCAAATTTATGAAGCTGAACTTTCTAAAACCCTACATTCATTACAAGATGTACTAAGACATTCATTAAGAAAAGGTTGTCCCAAAAAACAGGCAATAGCTGTAGATCTAAGAAACTAAGTCTTACAACCTCTTCCCATTTGCGATACAATGTTCCCCCGTACCAAACTCCAACCACCCACAATCAACCTCTCCCAGCCATTTGCTAAAGAAATTAAATTGTAACAGTAAGTCATCTGTGCAAATGATGGCACCAAAAACAATTTTCACTTGTTATGCAAGTTTAAAAAAAACAAAAAACACATCTACATGAAAATTAGTTTAGTATTATCGGTAAGAAAGTTGCAGTATTTATTAGCTATATAACCAACAAATTCCACAGACCAGTATTAGTATAAGGCCTTGTAACATGGCAAAATATTGTTTCAATGCCTTAAAAGCATGTACATTGAAGCATGTTATGACTACTGTGCATGAGTAGGGCCCTACCAAATTCACGGCCATGGAAAACACGTCATGGACATGAAATCTGGTTTTATGTGCTCTTCCCTATACAACACAGATTTCATGGGAAAGACCTGTGTTTCTCAAATTGAGGGTCCTGACCCAAGAGAGGTGCAAAGGGGGGGGGGGGTTTGTAAGGTTATTTTAAGGGGCCACTGTATTGCCACCCTTACTTCTGTGCTGTCTTCAGAGCTGAGCAACCGGAAAGCAGCAGCCGTTGGCCGGGTGCCCAGCTCTGAAGGCAGCACCCCATTAGCAGCAGTGTAGAAGTAAGGGTGACAATACCATACCATGCCACGCTTGCTTCTGTGTTGCTGCTTTCAGAGCTGGGCAGTTGGAGAGTGGCGGCTCCCAGCCAGCAGCTGCTACTTTCCAACTATCCAGCCCTTAAGGCAGTGCCGCCGCCAGCAGCAGTGCAAAAGTAAGGGTAACAGAACTGTAAACACCCCCCCGCACATAGTAACCTTGCGACCTCCCTCCCCCACACACAGAGCTCCTTTTTGGATCACAAGTCCTACAATTACAACACCATGAAATTTCAGATTTAAATAGATGAAATAATGAAATTTATGATTTTTAAAATCCTATGAACGTGAAATTGAACAAAATGGACTGTGAATTTGGTAGGGATTAATGTGATCTTGGATGCATAAAGAGGGGAATCTCAATTAAAACATATGAATGGCCATACTAGGTCAAGAGCAACAGTCCACCTAGTCCAGCATCCTGTCTTCTGACAGTGGCCAATGCCAAATTAATCAGAGCGAATGAACAGAACAGAGCAATAATTGAGTGATTCATCCTATGTCGCCCAGTCCCAGCATCTGGCAGTCAAAGGCTTAGGGTATGTCTACATTGCAATTAAAAACCCATGGCTCATGCTAAAGGGCTGTTTAACAACAGTGTAAATGTTTGGGCTTGAGGCTGGGCTCCAGGACCCTGAGAGGTGGGAGGGTCCTAGAGCCAAGGCTCCAGCCCAAGCCTGAATGTTTACACTGGAATTAAACCATCCCTCAGCCAAAGTCAGCTGGCACAGACCAGCTGCGGGAGTCTAACTGCAGTGTAGACATATCCTTAAGGATATCAGAGTATGCAGCTGTGTCCCTGACCATCTTGGCTAATAACTATTGATAGACATATCCTCCATGAACTTATCCAATTATTTTTTAAAACCCACTTATACTTTTGACCTTCGACAAGTTCCACAGGTTGACTGTGTTGTGTGAAGTACTTCCTTTTGTTTGTTTTAAACCTGCTTTCTATTAATTTAATTGGCTGTTTATTGTGTTATGTGAGGGGGTAAAGACTTCCTTATTTACTTTCTCCACACCATTCATGATTTTATAAACCTCTCATATCTCCCCTTAGTCCTCTCTTTTCCAAGATGAACAGTCCCAGTCTTTTTACCCTCTCCTCATATGGAAACTGTTCCATACCCTTAATTATTTTTGTTCCCCTTTTCTGTACCTTTTCCCATTTTAAGTGGGTTTTTTTTCAGATGGGGTGACCAGAACTGAATGCAGTATTGAAGGAGTGAGTGTATCATGGCTTTATATAATAGCATTATATTATCTATCCTTTTCCTAATGGTTCCTAACATTCTCTTAGTTTTCTTGACTGCCACTGAACATTGAGCAGATGTTTTTGGAGAACAAGCCATAATGATCCTATGCTTTCTTTCTTGAGTGGTTACAGTTAATTTAGAGCCCATCATTTTGTATATATAGTTGGGCTTATGTATTACTTTGCATTTATCAATACAGAATTTCATCTGCTAATTTGTTGCCTAGTCACCCAATTTGGTGAGATCCCTTTGTAATTCTTCATAGTTTGCTTTGGACTTAACTATCTTGAGTAATTTTGTCTGCAAAACTTCGCCACCTCACTGTTCACCTTTTTCCAGATCATTTATGAATGTACCTTGAACAGCAATGGCCCTGGTACAGATCCTTGGGGAACACAGCTTGTTATCCCTCTCCACTGTGAAAACTATCATTTATTCCTACCCTCTGTTTCTTCTCTTTTACCCAGTTACTGATCCATGAGAGAATCTTCCCTTATCCCAGGACTGCTTACTTTGCTTAAGAGTCTTTGGGTGGGATCTTGTCAACTGATTTATGAAAGTCCAGGTACACTATACCCCTTGTCCACGTTTGTTGACCCCTCAAAGAATTCTAATAGATTGGTGAAGCATACTTTCCTTTTACAAAAGTCATGTTGACTCTTTCCCCAACAAATCATGTTCAGCTGGGTGTATGATGATTCTGTTCTTTACTAATGTTCTCTACATTTTGCACTGATGAGACTGCTGCTAGAATACTGTGTCCAGTTCTGGTATCCACAATTCAAGAAGGATATTGATAAAATGGAGCGGATTCAGATAAAAAAACCATTAGAATAATTTAAGAATTGGAAAACATACCTTATAGCGGTAGACTTAAAGAGCTCAATCTATATGAGGGACAAATGCTGGATATCGGGACCTTCAATCAAGGTTTAACAAGATCCAATGGCTGAAGCTAGACAAATTTAGACTAGAAATACAGCTTACATTTTTAACAGGGTAATTAACCATTGGAACAATTGACCAAGGGTTGTGGTGGATTCCACATCACTGGCAATTTTAAAACCAAATTCGATGTTTTTCCTAAAACATATGCTCTAGGAATGATTTGGGGGGAGTTCTAGGGAGCCTGCATTATACAGAAGATCAGATGAGATTATCACAATGGTCCCCCCTTTCCAGCTTCGGAATCTCTGAATAGATCCATGAATCTATTCTCAAGAACAAATGTAAACAAAACTTTCAAAGCAGCAGAGAGGGCTGTGAAGTCAGGATTATTAACTGTACAATGGGTGTGCTTCAAAAAAAACCCAAACCCTACCATTCTGAAAGGGAATAAAGATTATAAAAATCTCTTCTTACAATGGAGAATTTCACTAAGGGAAAAAAGAATTTTTCAAAGTGATACACAATTTTAAGGGCAGCTACTGTACCAAAGATAGATATTAAATGGCAGGAACATCAAAGACGCGCTCTTTTTTAAACGCAAATAACTAAATTCTAAATATTATACTTTTGGGTAGAAAAAATAGGCATATTAAATTCTCTTAAAGAAAATATTTTAATAAATCCTTTACTGCGGCCTTGGTGAGGACAATAAGGGTCTTTACAAGAGCTCCTATAACAGACAGACTGGATCTTTCCTGCTCCTCATCCCCTTTTCTGTGAGCATCTATGACTGCTGCTAATGGTAGTTACCCAAGAGCAGGATCTGTGGAAGAGCATTACTTCATTTATCCACACTTCAAAGTTAATTTGGATTAAGGCAGTGTGAGAATTTAAAAAGCAACAGCTGTTACTGAATAACTCCAGATATAGACAAGCCCTGAACACCTCTTTATGTGGCTATGAACATGTGAATGAGAGTGAAGTAAAGAAGTGTAACTGAATTAACAAAACAGTTACACTTAGTACACACAGTGCAGAAAATAAATTGGTAAGAGGGAATATTTTTTTCCCATAACAGCTTTTCAGTTTTAGATGACTTTAGATGTTATTTGTAACTACACTGGACACAAAGTTTTCGTACAAATGCAATTTTCAGGTTGACACTGCCCCCCTTTAAGTAAGTGACTGTGTGGCTTAAAGGATGGTAAAAAAAACAAGGGTTTAGGATTATAGGAAAAGGAACCAGCTTTCTGGGCATTTGTGTGAATTAAGGAAAAAAAACTGCAGGAGGGAATGAGCTGAGCAAGATACGGGACAAGAAAAGGAGAGATACTGGCAACTGTATTAGGTCATGGTTAGAGGGGGCAATATATTATAAAATATATGTAAGCGCATGAGGTTACACTTGTCCCATATAGCTGTTGATACATTGCCATGGAAGTTGGATAGCTTTTTTCAGGTTCCCTTATCCCAGTGGTTCCCAACATTTGTGTGTAGTTTCCCTTCCTTATAACCCATTAGTAGATGGCTGTCTTCCACCCCACCACCCCTAGCACCTTTACTACCACCTTTCATTTTTCCTGTCATTTATCTCCTGCTGTTCCTCCCCCGCCCTTCTTGTAAATATAAGGCTACCTTCTGCTTAGGTTGAAGGTGCCCCACGGACCACAATGTGCTCTGATGACTGAAGTAATTTGCTGTAAGACAAGCTGGATAGGATGGGCTGCTGCCATAGTCTGCATCCCTGCACATATGGACTACTGCTATGGCTAGCTTTAAGAACACATAATAGGGTCAAGCAGCTTTCCCCATTTCCACAACCAGCATCCTCTGCTCCATGCCTCCCCCACACCCCCAATCCATAGAAGTCTACCATCTCCCCAGGTCAGGAAACATCACTTTAAACCATTAGTAGAGTGCCTGGGGTGAACGAAGAAGAGAAGCAAAGAAAGAGTTCCTGGAAACATCATGATACATTAGCTTTCCAAGAACCAATATCAAAATAGTAAAGAAAAACAAAGCTAAACTTACCTAGCAAGAACTAGAGAAGTAAACTTACCTGATGTAACAATGAGCAACATTTCAGGGAAAACAGATATCACAAGAGCAAGGGATAGCAGATTATGGATTTATCTTTATAATAATAGAAGGAGTTTAGTTAAAAAGATAAAAGTATTAGCTACAAGTGTGAACCAGGAGAAGATCAAATACGTTTGTATTATACTAGACACAGTAAGGCTATGGATGCAGCTGAGTAAGAAATGTGAAGGGATTTAAAGTGTTTTATAGCAAAAACAGAACAAAGGACCAAGACTGTGGTAGAGTTCAAGTAAAAAATTGGGAGGATTTCAGTGCCCCCGCCCCCCCCCCGTTGTTGTTGTTTTTTTTTGGGGGGGGGGGGGGGACGAATCATCAGAAATTGTTGACTCAGATTTAATAGGATTGTTAAAGGGGGAAAGGAGCCAGAAAAGTGTCTTTAGGAAGATCTTTACCAGCCTCTAGAACAGGCTGAAAAAACTTCAGCTGAAATGCTGGAGGAGACAGCTAAAACACTGGCCACCATCTGCACTGCAAAACTGACAATGTTCTCAAACAATGCTTATAAACAAGGCACATTGAGTGTGATTTAAAAAACAACACCACTTTTTTTAAAAAAACACCAATACAGAGAGGTGTTAAAACTGTACAAGTTGAGATTATTTGGGTTTTGTAAAAACGATGAAGTAAATTCAATTTCACAATAAAGATGGGTCCTGTTATGTAAAACCTTCGCTCAATCCTGTAGAATGAGATAGTAAAATTTGTAACTTTTCAATCATCGCTAGTATGATCATTAAGTTCTGTAACCTTTTGCAAACTTTGTAACTTTAGTTATTGTTAGCATATCCTTTTAAATTTTGTAACTTTTGCAAGCTTTGTAACCTTTTCAGTTACCACTTGTATAAACCTCCAAGCTTTGCAATATTCCATCAGGCAATCAGAGAGAGTGTGAACAATGGAGTGTGTGGGACTGGGTGGAGAGGAACTGCAAGGAGAAAAGAGCCTGGAGCCAGGTGTGTCAGATGTAATCTGCCCTGAGAAGGCAATCATGGGGTACTGTAAAGAAAAGAAGAACCTGGTATGCATGAAAGGAACGAGGCCTGGGAATGCTTCTCGGTGACGGACACAGAAGAGAAACTCGGTGTATGTGACAGGAGCCGCCCAGTTCCAATAAAAGGAAGAAGGCATGCACACAAGCCCCCGGCTTCTTGACCTGCTCGCTATTCATGATTGCAGACGGACACACCAGATCTACTATGCTTTGGCTTCTCAGCTTCCTCTGCTGTCTCCGGTAACTCTCCGCCTGTGTGAGTGTGTGGGAGCATGAGAGTATGAATGTAATGAATGTGTGCGTGCATGAATAAGTTCCCTTTTCTGTTTAATCTGATAGCGGCATTTAATAAAACCAATACAAGCGTAACCCTGGGTTGGTTTCTGGGGAAACTGAGGTATCAGGTCTGTAAAGGGTCACCATTATCAGCTTGCATCACATGCATCTGACTGAGTGAGTATTCACCCACGAAAGCTCCAATACGTTTGTTAGTCTATAAGGTGCCACAGAACTCTTTGCCGCTTTTACAGATCCAGACTAACATGGCTACCCCTCTGATCATTATCAGCTTGCAATCTAGACAATTTAAAAAAAAATTGTACGGAATTTTGTAGGGACTACATCTACCCCTTTCCTATTTGTGTGTTTCTATAATGACATTTATAATTTAAAAAATATATTTCTTTCATGTTGCCATGTGAACGACTCACACAAATGGGGTGAGGGAGGAACTGAGTCATCACTCAGGGAATAAGATAGCAATATTAACTATATTGTACAAAATAAATTTTCAAAGGCAGCATATGAACAAGTTGAAATACTGAAAAAAAAACACTCCCCAGTCTTTCAGTAAGTACTTATTTACCAAAGGTGTTATTTACTGAAGAAATGCCCCTTGAAGAATTCCAGACTGGCACTTCTCTCCCCCACCTGGATATTTTTGAAGGTCCAAACACTGGTTACACTAATGGCCGCTGACACGCAAAAAAAATGCTCATACAAGAACACAATATGATTCTTTTAATACTATGCTGAAAGAGCTATGCTCATTTATATTAAGGAGCAAGTGCTAGTCTGACATACATAACCTGTTATAACAAAAACACCAGGGATCATGGTATTTTATGCTATTAAAGCATGGCTTAGTAACGGTTTTAGAATACCAGCATCAGAAGTCTACAGATAAGTCAAGACAGCCATTTCATTCTAAACCCCTCTTCAATCATAACTTTCTGAAAAAAAGTTTCATGCTTGTTTTTTTTTTTCCAATGTCAAGTTTAAAGTTGAATTTGAAAAGATCAAAGGGCAAAAGCCTTTGTCCACCGGTTGCAAATGTTTTTAAACAAGTTTTCTGGCTTTAAGGAAGCTGCTTTGACTTTTTCAAATTTCCTAA
The DNA here is from genome assembly GCF_016161935.1 of Mauremys reevesii. NCBI lineage: Eukaryota > Metazoa > Chordata > Testudines > Geoemydidae > Mauremys > Mauremys reevesii. The sequence continues at coordinate 253,392,339 of NC_052624.1, forward strand.
TAAAATTACTTTGTTTTGACTCACTGGTGTATGTAATCCTCAATGAGGAACAATAGATTTGGGGGGAGAAGTTTTGAAAATACAATCGTAGTTGTTTGAAAGGCAGATATTGTACATGTGCAGTATGTCCTTATCCTCGCTGATTTAAGTGCATACTTCAAGCATCTGCAGTATAAGGCATGGACCATTTCAAAACAGGGTACAGATGGATCAACGGGCAGTTTTCTTCTCTTCAGAACTTATTCTTTAACTCACCTCCACCCTTTTCCATTTAATCATTACATTATATTGCAAAACAATCTGAGATTAATGTGCAGAAAGCATGTCAATGGCAAAGAAACTAAAAAAAGAATCGCAATGAAAAATATCCATCATGCACATTTAGGAGAAAGAAGGTAATAGGTAAATTAAACTATTTATTTATTGTTTCCAGCTGGGAATATACATATTTGGAAACTGACATTTACAAAAATTAAGAACCATATTGCTCTCTTACTCCTCAGGGGCTGGCAGCCCCTTACAGCAGGGGCGGGCAAACTTTTTGGCTGAGGGCTGCATCGGGTTTTGTAAATTGTATGGAGGGCCGGTTAAGGGAGGGGGGTTGTGGGCCGGCCCCACCTCCTATATGCCCCCCCCCCCCGGGACTCCTGCCCCATCCAACCCCCCCGTTCCCTGAACAGCCCCTCTGGGACCTCTGCCCCATCCCCCCATCCCCCCCCCCCCCCGGCTTCCTGTCCTCTAACCACCCTTGGACCTCCGCCGTCCCATCCAACCCCTCCTCTCATTCCTGACAGCCCCTCTGGCACTCCTACCCCATCTAACCACCCCATATCCCTGTCCCCTGACTGCCCCTGGAACCCCTGCCTCTGACTATCCCATCCAACCCCCTCCTTCCTGTCTGTCCCCTGGGACCCCTACCCCATTCAACCCCCTGTTCCCCCCAACCCCTCCAAACCCTATCTACACCCCCACCCCCGACCACCACCCTGAACTCCCCTTCCCTTTATCCAACCCCTCCTGCTCCATGCCCCCTTACCGCGCTGCCTAGAGCACCGGTAGCTGGCGGCACTACAGCCGCGCCACCCAGCTGAAGCCAGGTCACGCCGCCGCCGCCGCCGCCACCACAGCCCAAGTAGCTCACAGCCCTGCCACCCAGAGCATTGTGCCGGTGGCGGAGCAAGTGAGCTGAGACTGCGGGGGAGGGAGGATAGCAGGGGCTAGCCATAGTTTGCTCACATCTGCCTTAGGATATGTCTATACTGCAATTAAACATCCCTGGCTGGCCCATGCAGCTGACTTGGGCTGTCTAATTGTGGGGTAGATGTTTGGGCTCAGCATGCAGCCCAAGCACTGGGATCCTCCCGTCTCACAGAGTCCGATAGCCCATGCTCCAACCCTAGCCCCAAACATCTACCCCACAATTAGACAGCCCCTTAACCCAAGCCCAAGTCAGCTGGCACACGAGGGTTTTTAATTGCAGTGTAGACGTACCCTTACAGTCTGCACTAACACCACGGAGACAGTTGTGTTATTCCCTTTTCCTAGCACAGCTCAGATCACCCTCTGCATTGGCTCAGCTGTGCTGGTCAGATTGTTAGGGGACTGACCCAAGACTCCACCACTTTCTACCCATCCACACATGAAAATGGGTAGCAGCAGGTGCTTTCTCCCCCTGAATTGTGACACATGATGCAGGTTGTCACAAGAAGAAAAGGGATGAGGTCCTGGATTTCTTCTCCTGGAAGTTAACAAAAAATTGTGGCATGAGATTTCACATTTTGTGAGGCTGGGTCCACCCCATTTTCAACAATGACTATACACAAGAGCTGTAAACATCTGTGCTATTTATTATTAATACAATGTCTGCCGTAAACATGCATGGCACTTTACTACTTTGCACACCAATTCTGAGGAAATTGATGATGATGCAGCAGCACTAGGACAGACAGCAAAGGTCTACTATAATTTGAACTTGACAAGTCATCACCTGACAAGCAATAGAAATAAAATAAGTAGTATGATGGAGAGGGTCAACTGATCAGAAACTTACCTAAACAAAAGTGTATTTTCATATAAAATTAGAAGTTTAATCACATGACACTATACCGCAATAAAAAAAAAAAACAACAACAACAAATCCAAGGAATAGTGTTTTCAAATTTTGTAAACTCTTTCACTTAGCAAAACCTGAGTTTACATCCTGGCCTCCATTCTCAAAAGACAATTTGGAAAAGGTGCTGGTTCCCAGGAACTAATGGGAGTTTCCCCATGAGATTATAGGAGCTAGATCTCTTCACCCTCAATTTTACTAGGCTCTGAGAATGCTCTTTGAAGTCTCCCATAAGCCACTTGTGATGGGGTGTGCATACCCCACACTAGACAAGAAAGGTTTAATCCTGTACTATGGGCAGAGGAAGTCCCGTCCCTCAGACCCTGCTAGGCATGCTCCAACTAATGTGTTAGTATAAAGGAGAGCAGTTTACCTCAGTCTGGACTGGCCACTGATGAGGAAGCGTGCTCAATGGACACTCCAGGCCAGGAATAGCTACAGCCCCTGACAGTGGGAACCAAAGAACTCGGGTACCAGACCGGAGACCTGCTACCTATAGTTGACTAGTGGGAATTCGACTTTCAGGGATCTACCCAGAGACTGGACGATAGCTTCTAGAACCACAGTAGGAAGTGGCCCAGGGAGGCGGAGTGAATGGTATCTCCCACCCATATAAAGTCAGTTGTGTTGTGGTTGGAACTTGGCTGACTGGGTGATGAATGTACTTGCCCCAGAGAGCTGGTGGCAGCCCCTGACTCTGGCCACTTCCCTGTGCAGCCCTGCACCCAAGGGCTGCTATATTGACTCTGGCAACTAGGCTGCGTAGCCCTGAACCCCAGGGCAGCCACTTTGACTCTTACCATTGAGCTGCACTGTTTTGAGTCCCAGGACAGTCTGGTAGACTGTAACCATGGTGCCACCACAACCCCACTCTACGTCAAAGGAGGATGGGGTGTGCATACACTGCACCCACTGCTTTGGGCAGATGTGCCAGAAAGTGTGGGATAGATACCAAGAAGGCACTGTAATGGAAACTGTGCAGTACTGCGAAGAGATGGTTGCAAGGTAAAACTGCACCCCGAACAGCCAATTTGCACTACTGGTCCTTACATAGCTGTTATCTTATCTGTATGTTTACCAGTGGCTTAATTCTCTAGAGTACAAATATCTTAAATATACTTATAAGCCATGCAAAACTCTGCCCACAGCCCACCTGACAGCTTTTCAATCTATTAGCCTTTTATGAAGATTGAATGAAGATTACTTGAGAGTCACCTAGTCCTTTGTGGACATTTGTCCACACCACAAACACACAATTCAGCATGAATGGTAGTTACTCCTCAGGAAAGACCCAAGAACTATAATAATTAGATGGCTGCAGGCAGGATTGTGGTATAGTATACTGGCAAAGGAGTGTAGCAACCCTTTAGCACTGCTTGTCCACACTATGGTCTGTATTATACCAGCATCTATCAGTTCCTCAATTTCATGAGCTGCAAATTTTTCTTTTTTTTATTTTTTTATTAAAGAAACTGTGCAGTCAAGTGAACAGTAGTTTCAGGTACTGTGTCAATCTAATCAAGCAAAATGTATAACTTCTGGATTTGTTATTCTTTGATAGCAAGTGTCTCCAAAATTACATTTCAATAAATTTCATTTCACAAAACTTTGCTATGGAAAGAAAATATCAATTCAACTTAAACCAACTTTACTCTTAGTTCAATGTTTGTATGGAAAAATAATTAAGCAGTCCACTTAGAAAAGCATAATCTGTTCATGAGCATGCAGGTATCAATTTTATCTTATGAGAATTTTTCCATGTTCCAGTTGCTTCATTCCTTATTACATGCTGCAAAAGGCAGTAATAATTTTTATAGCCAAATATCTCTTCTTAAGATACCAGGTGGCTTTCAATATTTACCATTTAAGTCATGCATGAAATTTAAACATTACAAAAAAATGACTTACCAGTTGACACTCCTGAAATATGCACATTTTCAGAATGTTCTGCAAGAGCACCATTTCCTAAAATTAAACATAATGAATAAACTAATTTCCAAGATAAAATTTGTAAAAATTCTTCAGATACCCTTCTATAAAAAAGAGAAAGAACAAAACTGAGCTGCTTTGATTAATATTCAATATTTGAGATCCTAGGCTTCTTCTACAACACCACCTTTGAGAGAGATTAGAAAAACACAACTATTGTACAATTATGAGGAAAACAAAGCACTTTTATCAGTCTGTATGGAGTGGTTGAATAAACTGGAAAATTAGGGAGGGAGAACCCGGTAAGTTTTTTGGTTTTGAGAACTTCCAGTACATTAAAAAAAGGATTTGGATTTCCTGCAACACTTTTACTTTATTTCAATTGTTTTGTTTTTCAGGGGAAGTTATTTTAATGAGCCTTTTTTTTTTTTTAAAACAGAGAAACAAAAAGGAAAGCAATTGCTATGCAAACAAAGACATCCATGAGAGATAACTTTGCTAATGAATGCTGCCTGCTCATCTATCCAAGAAGATAAATTTCGATCTAACCAGTGACTAGACACCAATGTGCACTGCAAATTAAATGTGCCATGCAAAGACTGTATGAAAAAACTGTATTAAAAACTAAGGGACAAGAAAAAAGGATATTTTTATTGCCAGCCACTGCTCTGCTACATTATGTTACAAATTTAAGTTAATGTTTCTCCGATAGAATTTGTTCCTCTCCATGTTGGTTTTTTTTGCATTTGTTCATTTCATCCCATTTTATGTACTTTTTTTTTTTTGTTTCTACTCCTCTGTTTCTTCGTGCATTTCTCCCCGTGGCACATCAACTTTCACTCTCCCTTTCTTTCCGCTACAATTTTTTTTAACCTTTACAACTGTTTTTGGAGCCTTCTAATAATCAAACATGCCTATGAAGCAGCCCATTTACCGTATGTGAAGTTGCAGATCATGCAAGACAGCTGTTCTGATGAATGGTGTGCACTGATCAGATAAAGGAACCTATAGCTTGAACCAAACCAGTAAAAAAGTTTTGCAGCCACAAACAGGACTCAACACCAAAAAGATCTGGCTGAGTTCTTAATTCAGAACCTATGTTGGGGGGAGGAGTGGAAGGGGAGGGGAAGAGATGGGCAGAAGGGTTCTTCTAGTCATCTACTGGAAAATATATAATAAAGTAACAATACAAAGTATGAGGAGAAAGTATGTGTTTCTGAAGATTCTAACACAAATTGGAAAGCCTATGGCCAAGAACACATCTCAGTGCTCAACAGCTGTGTTTAGGAGTTACAAAAAAAATGTTTCCTGTGTGATAGCAAAGGAACACCAAAGATGGAGACTATTCTTTCACTCACTTCCCAAGAAAACTGTACAATCATGTATTAAAAAATCATGTATTAATAACTAGAGCTGGGATAAAAAAAACACTGAAAAAAAGACAATTTCTAAGTTGTTTCCATTTCTCAGTATTTGAAAAGGATCCATTTTCCATTTTTTTCCCTAAGGTTTGTGAATTTTATTGAAAAGGATACTGAAATTTCAATATGATTTTGATAGATTAATAACATTTGTAATATTTTTCAAGGAACACTAGCAAAATCCAAAGATCTCTAAACTGAGTGTGTTTGGGTTTTTTTAAAGAAACCACATTCCAACAAAATTTTTCTCGAAATTTTCAAAAACTTCATTAATGATGAATAGTTTCAGTCCAGTTAAACAAATAGGATTTCCAAAATTGAAAGGAATACCTATACCCATATCCAAAAATTAAACCCACAATTAATTCTCTCAATGGTGTCAAGTATCAGAGGAGTAGCCGTGTTAGTCTGGATCTTTAAAAGCGGCAAAGAGTATTCACCCACGAAAGCTCATGCTCCGATACATTTGTTAGTCTATAAGGTGCCACAGAACTCTTTGCGGCAATTAATTCTTTATTGACCACGCTACAAGAAAGGTTAAAATATAGCCTTATATGACCTATCAAATTTAAAGCTGCCTCCATTTTACATAGCGGGAAATCTAGATATTCACATTACAAGAAATTCTTGCGCCTCATTTATTTTAAAGTTTTCAATAACAGTTGGCTTTTCTGAGCCTGTACTGTAAGCAGCACTCTTGCTTTAAAATAATGTTACACCTCTACCCCGATATAACACGAATTCGGATATAATGTGGTAAAGCAGCGGGCAGCCGTGGACCCTTTAAAGTGCCGCCCACGCCCTGCTGCTTTACCGCGTTATATCCAAATTCATGTGGAGCCCATGGCCTTTTAAATCCCTGCTCGAGCCCCGCTGCCGGAGATCCGGCAGTGATTTAAAGGGCCCGGGGCTCCCTGCAGCGGCTGGGGCTCCAGGCACTTTAAATCACCACCGGGGAAGCCGGTTCAGTCCAGCACGGCGTACTGGCTCTTGCCAATCTGAGATTGAAAAAGGAAGAAAACCAAAGTAATATACAGGAACATGATATTACAGACTAAGAAGGTAATAGTTCTGATGAAACCACATCTACAATATCAAAAGCTATTGAAAAGCTGGAAGGAATTTAGAGAACAACAACAGAATTCTAAAAAAATGTAGTGAGAATGATTTAAGATTAAGCAATAAATAGCTTTCTTACTTAGACTGTCAGGAACAAACAGAAGTGGAAATGTATAATCCTTAAAATAGCTGTACACACCAAGAATGGATAGGATTTGTTAGGACCACACAATAGGGCATAAATTGGAAGTAATGAGGTTAGTTCAGGGTTCTCAACCTATATGCGGTCCACAGTATGTTATGTGGGCCGCATCCGATACTACCTGTATGGCCGTGAGGATGTCACATGGGGCATAGCTGTGTGCTGATTGGGCCACAAGTCGCCCATGGGCTGCAGGCTGAGAACCACTGGTTCAAGAGAAAACACCATAAACTAAATTAATATCCAAAACAGGGCCGCCTTTCTAACATCTTCCACTCTAAATGAGTCCTTCAGCCCACCAGTCTAACATCTGATATTAACAGAGATCACATTTATCTAACAGGCCACCCTCCAAACACCAACACAGGGAAGATCAGGATCTCATTTGGAAGTGGGGGAAAATGTAGTTGTCCAGTGGGTCTGAGTAATGGACTCAAAAGGTAGGTATTTTGCTATTATTTTCCTCGCCATATTCCCGTTTACACATTATACGAAATACCAATCTTGTGGACCTGACCAGGATACTATATACTTCCTTTTTATTAGGAACTAAGTAAAATGTGTACACTTACACCAGATGCCATTTAGGGTTCATCACTCCCAAAAGCTTAATTAAATCTTTTCAGCAGAGTTCCTTATTTGACCTTAACTACGATGTCAGAATGGCTCTGCCATAAAGTTAATCCACTGCAAAAATCAAGATATTTGATAATAAAATGGTAATTTTCACTAAAAATTAGAACACTAAACATCTTTTTAGATTCCTGAAATTCTAGACATTAATTAAAATGGAATTTGAGTAAAAGGGCAGTTATTTGATCAATGAGGTTTCTCATGTTTAGCATTTTTTATTTTTCAATTTTAAAGAAATACACTCAAAGTTCTCTCCCTTTTAAATCTAATAAAATATTAATTAAAAGTACCACCATCTAAAAATAGATGTTTAATCTGAAACACAAATCTAGAGGTAAAATTTGCCTGAACCAGTTATACGGAGTTGGATATTTTAGATTTTTGATTAATAGTGTTTCTTTCTGATGTGCTAAAGAAAGTTTTGGTGTATGTGTTTTACGCGTTTACCTTACATGCCACAGAGTAGAGTTTGTTTTCAAGAAAATTCACATCTTAGAAGAATACCTGTGTCGTCAGATGTTGGCTGCGTGTGTGTTCTCTCTGTGCGCTGCACTGGCTCTGGCCAGATAGCCTGTACAGCAGGTTCCAACCGAACTACCCAATAACCACAGACCCGTTCAGTAGCGAAAGCACCCGGCCAGGTTTATTGTTAACGAAGCACAGGTCCTAGTATCCCGTAGACTCTACGAGACCACATGTATACCCATCACAATGGACCAACTAAGTGGGACTTTCCACTGCCCCTTAGACCAGCCAAAGACATTCCTCTGAGACTCCATTTTATACACCGATACAAACAAGTTACGTATTTCCCCTCTGACGTGGTTAGCTGCCACCCTCTAACATGGTAAGCTACTTCCCTCTACCTTGTACATGTTGGTTTGATCAAAACATATCTGTCCATCACACTGTCATCCTGACCTTATCTTTCAGAGGTCAATGTGTTCCTCTTATCTTTGGGGAATGTGTTATCAGGGTGTTCTGGTACCACCCTTCAGGAACATGTTTGCATGAGTGTCCTGTGCAAAGCACTTCTCAAGAATGTGTGTGGTTCTGCAATACCAGCCCTATTTTTGCCAAATTCTGTGAGCATGCATGCAGGCAGAGCCTGACTTCTGCTCACAGCCTGTCTCTTGCTAATTGTGCTTTATATTAGGAAGGCGTGACCACTACTTTAGTTCAGGCCTCAGGCCTCACACTGGGCCTCTGATACAAGGGCTGACGTCTCTGGCTCCCTTTCTACTACAACTTGTTTGAGGAGCTTACTAAAATTGAAAGAACTGATTGGATGACAGACCAGGAATACATGGTATCTCTGGTGTACGTGGTTCATAATACATTTTACACATGGGTCAGACCTTTGTAATTCCATTAAAGTAATATAAAAGCAGCTGTTTAAGAGGAAATAAAACTAAAACGAGCCTTGGCCAAACATGTAGTTGAAGGACAAGTGCAGATCCAGACAGCAACCCAACTTTTTTTTAAAAAAAATCTCAAGCTAGAATAAGCATGCATTGAAAAAATGTTAACTTTAGATTAAAATCCTTTGTAGTAATGATGTGTAAACCTAAGTTTTGAATCCATTTCTAAGTAAGATTTTCACTTCAAGAATGGGGGGAGGGGAGAATTAATGTCTACTACACTCGTTTCTCAACAAATGTAGTGATTCATCAGCTGCGATGAAAACCGCCAGTTAGTCGGAAAAACGAGTAAGTTCTACACAGTAGAGTCTGCACCAGGACAATCTCCACTAGAATATAGTCTGTTTTAGAACAACTACTTCAAAGTATTTTCCAAGGTTCAAAACACAGTTGTGATCACTTTTACTAGGTCACCAATTTTGGCTGACCAATTAAGATTAATTTCCCGCTACTTTGAAACCCCAAAATGATGATTTTTTATTTTCTAATTTGGTTTCTCTATGTCCCTTAGCATCTCAGCTCAGAGAGAGAGAGAAAAATATATAAAACTCTTCCTACCAGCAGACAGAAAATTGGGGGGGGGGGCGAGAGGAGGGAGGCAAGAAAGCACGCAGTGTCACTTCATAACAGCCTAGTCAAAGAAACAAAAAAGCCCATATGCTCCCCACCCCCAAGTGTTGGAAGGGAACAAATATATGGGGAAAAAGCCATGTAGAATAGGGAGTAGTTACTACTCGGGATATTTTCCTCACCCAATTCCAAAAGGCATGGAACCATGTAGGAAAAAAAGGTCAGGATAAGAGATGGGGGTAAAGTTGGGAGGAGTCACAGTAAATAGAATGGCTCCACCTACCAGACTGTAGATATACCAGTCTATGGAAAGTTTATGATGCTTGATGTTTAATTCATTAATGCTTGTAAAGCACCTCAAAATCCTTTGATGAAAGGATATAAAATGCAAGTACTTTACTCCTACGGGAATTCTGTGTCACTGCACATGCACAGAATTTATGTCCCCCGGAGATTTGTTTGCTTCTCTGCAGAAAAATGACTTTCTAACAGGGAAGCAATGGGAAGCCACAAGAGCCGTCATTTGACCCTCCCTAGCAATACGTTTCAGGTCCCCAGAGCTGCCAGCAGAGAGGTAAATCACTGTGGGGCAAGAGGCGGGACTGTGGAAGACCCAGCTGGTGGCTCCAACTTTGAGCCAGGCTCAGCTGCTAGTCACAGCTGGGCTGGGGAGGATGGGACTTCCTCTTCCCCTGCACAGCATCAGGGGCCATGTCAGACCCACCCCCAGATTTCTCCCCCAGCTGCAGGAAGCTCTGCAAACTCCCTGCCCCGCCCCCTTCGCCCAACCTTCCTGCCTGCTTCCTGCGCCCCTCCCCTCCCCTCTCCACTTCCTGTGCCCATCACTCCTCAGCTGCAGGGGGAGGGATCCTTGTACAGGGATCCCCCATCTGGCCAACCCCCATGCATCCAGACCCCCTCATACCCAGGTCCTCTTGCCAAGCCTCACTCCCCTGCACTCTGAACACCTCCCCTCCTTGCACCTGGACCACCCTGATGAGCCACAAGTACCCGGATCTGAGCCCCAACCAGCTGCACCTGGATCCCCATCCCACTGAGCCCCACTCCTGCAGCATCTGGACCTCCCCACTGAGCCCCCCACACCTAGACCCCCCTGCTGAGACCCAACCACGTTCACCTCAACCCCCGCTGCACAGTCCTATTACTGTTGCACCCAGAACCCCCAACACGACCCTGTGACTCCAGACCCCTCCCCACACCTGTATCCCCCACTAAGCTGCCCACACCCAGATTGCCCCACACAGAATCCTCTCAACCCACATCACCTGCATCCCCCCACATTAAGGCCCTCCACACTTGGATCCTGCCTTGCTGAGTCTGCCTGCCCACATAGAGGGGCAGGGCCCTGGGGTATTTCTGGGGCAGGCCAGGTCCTGGTGCTGTGTGAGGGTTGGGTGCAGCCTCACTGCTGAGTCTGTGTTTAGTATGGGGGAAGGAGGAAGCTGCACAGTGATCTCCCACCTCTGAGCACCCAGTGGCCTCTGCTCCCCAATGCTATGCTGGAGGCTCCACATTTATTTGACAAATAAAATTTGCAGAATTTTAAATTTTTTGGCACAGAATGCCCTCAGGAGCAATACTTGGACACACACTTACAGAGTGCAGAGATGAGGCACACTGAGGTCACCTTGGAGGCAGACAGAGTTGTGACCCATGCTTTTAATTTCAGTTTTTAGTTCTGACCAACATCCTGTCTAACTGGATAGTGAATGTGGCTTACTCCTGAGATGGGAAGAAAGAATGCCTCGCCCAAATGATTAGCCAATAGTGATTCTTAGAAAGTACTAAACTCTGAACATGTAGTGCTGAAATGGTCTGCTCCTCTGATTTTTGCCCAAATTAGTCAGTTATCCAAATAGGATGGACATACACTTTTCTGGGAAGAAAGAAATGCCACGGCACTGGTTAAAAGTACAGGAAGCTACAGATTATCTAAAGTGGTCTGATGTAGGCAAAGTTCAGTGCAGACTAAAAACAAGAGAAATTTCTGATGAACAAGGTGAACAAAGATACAAAAATAAGCATCTTGAAGACTGATTGCATACAATTTTTCTTTGACTAATTCTGCCTTCATTTTCTATCAGAAGCTAGTCTTGCATAGACCAGTATTTCTATCATTATCGATCTGGGGCTAACAACAGTTGCAGTTTGGAATTTTAAGATTAACAACCACCAATTGTGCCTCAGTGTTGAAGAGTGAAATGCCAAACATCACCTTAATTGCAACCTCCTATTGTATTCAGTCAGATTGGACATTATCATATTGCATTTATGTAAATCCTAATTTTAAAGTGTTCAATATTTTACGGTGCACACAAACAAAAACACGTTCGTAATATATACATACACTGCCTGGGAATACTTTACTGATTCAATTAAATTAAATTTAGGGAAAATGTGTAAAAGCGCACACACACACACACACACGGACGGACTGAAGAAATGCAAAGCCTGTTTTAAAGAGGAATCATCTGATTGCAAAAATATAGCACAGCTAAATCTTCATATTTTGTACTTGGATAAAGACCTTTTTAATTTCAGCAATCAGACCCAGTAATTATCCCCCTCAAAATTTTTGCAGACATGTTTTCTCACAAGCAGAAGCCTTCCATGTCAAGATTAAGTCTGGGCCATTATTTTTAATAGCCAGATAATGAAACCTAAAATAGAGGTTTATAAATTGAAGACCTGCCATGGAAAAACTGCTGTAAAAATGATAACTATAGCTAATTTAGCAAAAGCTAAAATGTAATATGCTAGCATTATGCCATAGCACCAGACTGGATGGAAGCACTTCTGTTGAACACACAACTATCAGGGATAAGGTGTCAAATGAACAGCTCTTATATAACAAACATTTCCAAATATGCTTTACCACACTATGTGCACTTCAATTTGCTGTAATTTTCAGCACAATACATTGTATGAGCCATTCTGGTTGGTTTCCTTCAGCTGCTTTCCAACCCTTGTCTATCTTTGTAACCTGACAAACATTGACTCAGCAAGAAGTGTGTGGCCACCCCTTTTGCAGATCTGCTCAGCCATAATGCAGGTACACAGTCACTTGTTTATTATCAGAAAAGTCTTACCAAAGCCAACACACAAAATTTAACCAGACTGCATCTTGAAAAAAAAAATAGGTTATTTAAGAATCTAAATTGCACATGTATTCTTTTGTTACTTTATGGTTAAACAAAATACTTCTCCCACATATTTTTGCCATTATAACAACTGTTTGCAATCTTTATTTAAACTATAACTCCTAAGCAGAGAGGATAGAAAGTGAATCTGACATAGGAGACAGACATTAAATTAAACCTGTACCTACTGATAGAGATTCACTTTGATTTAGAAGAATCGCAATAGTTTGAAAAAAATCTTACTTCCAAACGTGGTAAATTAAAATAAGTTTTGGTTTTTTGTTTTTTTTAAATGATCTTCAAATGGTCTAAGTATCACTGTTCATATATGCATGGCAACGTTATAGGCATTCTTTATCAGATTCAAATCTGAAAGACTGTCTTAATATGTAAAAAATCATCATTTAATATTATACTTCAAGGTGCGCACAAACCATGATCTTGCTGACTACACACTTGCCTACCCGTACACTGAAGGAGGCAGGGGCATAATCATCAACCCTGAATACTGAAGGCCTAAATCTGCTCTCCATTACACCAATGTACAGTCAGAGTAAATGCATTTGCTTAGAGAAATTAACACTGCAGTAACTGCAAAATAAGGTTTAAATCATCAAGTGATCCATTCCCTGTCACTCTGACCTGCAGTGAGCTGTTCAGCCTCTGTACCCATCTAACGGTTGACTTGTCAGATAAAAGAAGAGATAATGGTGCAAATAAGCGTCAGTTGTAGTGGTGTAAACTGGACAGGACTAAACAGCTCATTACACATTTACTATAAAAAAAAAAAACTGTCAAAAGGGTAACCATTTTCACTCAACTCCCAACTCGGATCAGATTTATAATGAGACCTAAAGAGATTCCAAATCCCATTATTATCCAATACCCTATTCTGGAGAGTGTTGTAAGGATTCAAAAATGTTCATGTCAAATAAATATTCTTAACAAACCAGGCAAAGAAACTAAAGTCTTTGCCTGACCTGAATAGGGGCAATTTACGTTAAAGATCTGTTGCTCATTTTAAAACCATTCCTGTACACAAGACAGCAGTCAAATTATGGAGATCTGATCTGAGACTTAGTAGCAAAACATACCTAAACCCACAGGATAAACAGTTTTGTTCACAACCGACTATCCAACCTTAATGTGGTGGGGTTCAGCAGAAATAAGATTATAATTAGGGCCCTACCAAATACAACGCCATGAAAAACATGTCACAGAAGAATCATAGAAGATTAAGGTTGGAAGAGACTCAAGGAGGTCATCTAGTCCAACCCCCTGCTCAAAGCAGGACCAACCCCAAATAAATCATCCCAGCCAGGGCTCTGTCAAGTCAGGTCTTAAAAACCTCTAAGGATGGTGATTCTACCACCCCCTTATGTAACCCATTCCAGTGCTTCACCACCTGCCTAGTGAAATAGTTTTTCCTAATATCCAACCTAGACCTCCCCCACTGAAACTTGAGACCATTGCTACTTGTTCTGTCATCTGCCACCACTGAGAACGGCCCCGTGGACTTGTGCATGTCCAGCTTTTCTAAATCATACAACTGAAAGGGACCTCGAGGGGTCATCTAGTCCAGTCCCCTGCACTCGTGGCAGGATTAATTATCTAGACCATTCCTGACAGGTGTTTGTACAACCTGCTCTTAAAAGTCTCTAATGATGGAGACTCCACAACCTAGGCAATTTATTCCAGTGCTTAACCACCCTGACAGTTAGGAAGTTTTTCCTAATGTCCACTTTAAACCTCCTTTGCTGCAATTTAAGCCCATTGCTTCTTGTCCTATCCTCAGAGGTTAAGAACAATTTTCCTTCCTCCTCGTAACAACCTTTTACATACCTGAAAACTGTTACATCCCCTCTCAGTCTTCTCTTTTCCAGACTAAACAAACGCATTTTTTTCCAATCTTCCCTTAAAGATAATGTTCTCTAGACCTTTAATCATTTGTGTTGCTCTTCTCTGGACTCTCTCCAATTTGTCCACATCCTTCCTGAAATGTGGCACCCAGAACTGGACACAATATTCCAGTTGAGGCCTAATCAGAGCAAAAGAATTACTTCTTGTGTCTTGCTTACAATGCTCCTGCTAACATATCCCAGAATGACATTTGCTTTTTTTTTTTTGCAACAGCATTATACTGTTGACTCATATTTAGTTTGTGGTCCACTATGACCCCCAGATCCCTTTCCACAGTACTCTTTCCTAGGCAGCCATTTCCCATTTTGTATGTGTGAAACTGATAGATCCTTCCTAAATGGAGTACTTCGCATTTGTCCTTATTGAATTTCATCCTATTTACTTCAAACCATTTCTCTACTTTGTCCAGATCCCAACTCTGCAGGCAGCAGCACAGAAGTAAGGGTGGCAATACCACACCACGCCACCCTTACTTCTGTGCTACTGGTGGCTCTGCCTTTGGAGGTGGGCTCCTGGCCAGCAGCTGCCACTCTCCAGCTGTCCAGCTCTGTAGACAGCACCGCCACCAGCAGCAGTGCAGAAGTAAGCGTAGCAGTATCGCAACCACCCTCTATAATAACCACCTTTTACTTACACACACTCACTCACTCCACAACTCCTTTTTGGGTCAGGACCTCTACAATTAAATCTGAAAATTCATGGTGTTGTAAATAGCTGAAATCATGAACTTTACTATTTTAAAAATCCTATGACCAAGAAATTGACCAAAATGGACCATGAATTTGGTAGGGCCCTAATTATGATTCATGAAATGAACTCTGTACTGTAGTTCATACACATAAAGCAGAATGAAGGTGACCAGAAGAGGGGAAAATTGGGCTTGTGTTCATATTTTGCTTCATTATGATGTGTTCAGATGTCTTGAAATATTTCTCCTGCCTAAACATTTTAATTGGAAATTCAGGGCCTTCCTTACCTGAAGATATCATAGCAATTGAACCACCAGTGAGATGGCATCACTGGAGAGTCAAGAGACTGAATGCTGAGCAATTGAAAGGAAAGGATGTTTTATTAGAGCAAATAAAATGTTCTTTCAGTATCCATTTAACTTAATTGACAAATGAACATTTTAAAGAAAGGGCATTTTTGTTACAGATTCAATTTCTCATCCTTTCAGTTAAGGTGTGAGAGCTCACATTACACTTCCAGGAAGTGCTCCAGCAAAACCAGACTTGACATTCCAGATATATCCAAGTCAGCAACAAGCAAAAACAGTCAAACCAGCATGCACAAATCCATATTTTATTTACACACACACAATATATATATAAAAAAAAGCTTTGCAGTTCACAATTTTCTTCGGTATTCTTTGACTTGTGTGTGCTTAACTTTGAAGCCTCCCAGTCTTTTAATATTTTCATATTCTCACACACACAGTATACAGAGATATCCCTCCACACCTCCAGCCCTTATCCGTGAGATAAACTTCAAGAATTGTGAAATAAAAAAATTATTCTGACCAGTGAGTGCCTGTTCTGAACTTGATGCACAAATTTTTCCCCCAAGATTTATTCTAACATCCCAAAACCCTGACCAACTAAATAAAGCTGCCTTACATTTAAACAATGTCCAACACACCCCAGAAATGTCTCCTCCTGCCACAGACCCAGAACAGATAAGATTAACCCTGTATCAGCAGTATGCTTAATACCTAAATATCACTATTATTAAGTCTGATATCTTAAAGCCCTGCAGAGATAGAATCAGGGACTTTAAGCCACTGAGAAAGGAAGATTCTCAGTTCACTAATGGGTCCAACACTTGCATATAACCCTGGAGAGACCCTAAGTATCAAGTTCTTTTAGGTCTAGAAAAGTTGTTTTGGGTAATTCATAGGCTTTTAAGGCTCTCTCTGTATCCTGTATATTGTCACCACTAATAACCAAGGCATTTCAAACAGAGATAAGAGGCAGTTCCAATAATTTTGTTTTTATATCTCAAAAACTCTCCTAAAATAGGTATTCTGTGGTATATACAAAATACATGATGGTGTAGTGTGAAAGTTTTAACGGCACTCATTTGAGGTGACCTATGTAATCACTTACCTAGTATGAGTAGAACTGGAAGAAAAGGATCAGGTTTCAGGAGGGACTTAGCTCAGTGTGCCACTAGAGTCTTAGAAAAGCAAATCTGGGAATTAAATAATTTCTGGCTTCCTCACTCATGCACAGTATGTGCATCACAAACTTTACCATCTGTGTGCCTCAGTTCTCCCATGCTTTGACTGTTGTCCTCTTAGATTGTACATAGGACCGAACAAACGTTTTTGGCTGAAACTATTTGACAAAGTAACATTTTTCGCAAAAGGTGCCTGCTTTCCACAACAATCTTTTTTTTTTGGGGGGGAGGAGGGGAAAGCGGGAAAGGGGATTGAAAAACAGACTCTTGGGGGGAGAAGATGGGGCCAAATTGGGGACTATTTTCTGACTAGCTCTACTTGTAAGCATGCATGTGCTGGGTCCATCTCTATGTGACTGTACGCTGCCTATGTCAATGGAGGCCTCTCTCTTGGTTGACGCCTCTAGTCACTACAGAAATAACAATGAACCACACTCATGTATTTCCTAAATACTTGTACATAACTATATTCACACAATTTATTTAGTAATACATGTGAGAAACTTCAGATTCTCTACTTATTTTACCATCAAAGCTGAATTATCCTATCTTCTAAAATGCATGCAGCCCAAGCCCAGAAGTCTACACAGCAATTAAACAATCCTGCAGCCCAAGCCCTGCAAGCCCAAGTCAGCTGGCATGTGCCATCTGCAGGTTTTTCTTTCCTCTGCAGACATAACCTCCACCCCCTGTGAAAAATTAGTGGGTGTGGAGCATTCACCGGAGCCAAGCTCCGCCCTCTGCCCTTTTTCCCCCCCTCATGCGCCAGCAGCCCCACGCTTACCAACTCCTCCTCCTCCCCCCTCCCAGCACTTCCAGAGCACCGCAAACAGCTGATTCGTGGCGTTCAAGTTCTGGGAGGGAGGGGGGACCTGGGGCCAGCCTCGGAGCCCCTAGGCTGGGAGCCAGCGGCCATGACCCCAGGGGGCCACACTGGGCGCAAAGTCTGGGGGTGCTGCCACACCCCCTGCACCCTTACTTCCTGCGCCTATGGAGACCCGTTGGCACTCTGCATTGACCTCCCATGGTTTGGTAAATTCTCTGGTTCGGTACTGGTCAGGTCCCGAGGGTGCCAGATTAGAGAGTTCAAACTGTATAATAATGCAATTAAATAGTAAAGAGAAATTATCAAAGGGGATTAACTGAAAGAAGGACACATGGATGAGGATATACTGAAATTATGGCTTACTTAAACACTCTTGTTTAAGATACGCATGCATGAGATGCGTGTACAAACATTCACTGTCAGAGCATTGAATAAAGTAAACTGTGTGTGGGTGTATACATTACTTGGTGCAGTTATATTAAGGTTAAAAGTGTAACCTTAGTGTTATTATTTTAAGTGCAATTGTGGTGTAATTTTTATTTTAAAAAATAAGAAAACAATTAGAAAAATCAATTCCACCATTAGACTCATAATGCACAATCTTGACAATGCCCTCTTAATAACTACCTTATGACATGAAAAATTGTTGCTTAAATATAAAGAAGACTGCACAATGCTGCTGAAAGTCTTCATTGTTGCGAAAGAACAAACTTGTGCAATTAAGATCGGATTTTCACAGTGTCCGAGCACTTGCATTTCCTACTGACTTCAAATGAGGTTGCAGTTGCTCAGCAATTTAAAAAAAAAAAAAAAAATCAGACTTTAAATCATTATTCATCTTTATCTCCTGTCTGCTTAGTAATAGTGACTGGCCTAGAATCCGACTATGATGAAAAACTTCTAACACTATGTTTCTACCATATAGCTTAGCATGAAGAATATAAAACATATGTATTAAAAAAGATGTGTGTAAACTAATTTTCTCTGCAAAACAGCATGTTTTTAAAGCGCAGTTTTAATCTGAAATGCGCTAAGTATGACAATTTGTAAAATCTACTCCTTGTGTGTATCCTGAGTAATATTTACTGACTTCTGTGACAACAAAAGTTTTTAAATACTTTTTACTCCTGCTAGCACTGCAAAGCTAACAGCACAAGGACACTAAACTGGGTTCTTCTCTACTCACTATAGTCTCAGTTCTGTTGGCAAACTTCCAGTTGCAGAACCTTTAAGTATTTTAATTTGATGTAAAATTGATTATGTTGTTCATTTTAATATTTCGTTAAATAAAGATGGCAGCATTCAAAAGCAATGTAAAAAATTGAAAGCACAGTTCAGTTTACTACAGAATTTAGTACAATATCTCATTATCCCAGGGAAAAACCAGAGGATTTGGCACCTTGGGGAGGGATTGTAGTGGGCAACTTGGAGGGTGAAGCAGGTACCTTTGGCAGCTGAGAGAAAAAGGAACAAGAGTTGTGGTAATTCAGAAGGCGGGGGCGACGTACACCTCTTAGGTTCTCTCATTAGTGGGTGTTGGGTTCCTGGCAGCTTTCCCTCTTCTTCACCATCTCTATTCCACTTGGCAAGAGAAGCAGCAAGTCCTCATCACTGCCAGTTGCATTTATTAAAGCAGAGAACATCTCTGGAATCGGTACTCAGCTGCTTCGGACTGAACACTAGTCCGTGCATTTGCTCTGCTTGCTGGAGAGCAACTTACAGTGGAGGAGACAGCAGGGAAAGCTTTCTACAGAGACCCAAGCACTCCACAACTGAAGGGGAAAAAAAAAAAAAATCAAGGTCCACAAATACAAGCGGCCCCAATTATACTGGGGCATAAAAAAAATACCACAATGTACCTGGTCACTTCAACAATATTATATAACAGGAGGAAACTTGTGGTTAATGTCCCATGTATTTTTCAGTTTTCCTGTAGCTACTGGTAGAATAAATACCAGTATTAAGACTGGCCAAACCTTTCAATTTCCAAGTATTATAATCTCAAAATTCTACTTCTTCGGTATACTTGGTCTCAGTCAGGGAGCATTTTTTCCTGAGAGTTTCACCAAAAACAGTTTAGACTTTTTCCAGACATGACCGGGGGGGGGGGGATGAGACAGCCACTTTGTGTGTTCACTCAAAATTTCTGCCATCTTTTTATGAATCCCTCTTTTGTTTTTAGCAGTAGATGATGGGAACTGGAATCTAGCGGGGACATTAGCTTGCATTTAGCAAGATGCCTAACATTAGGCATGCAAGTAGACCATTGATACCAACTCCTGTACAAGTCGGGCATGTGCTGAAATATTTCCTGAAATTAGGCCTTTGTCTCTAGGTTGTAGATATTCCATTCTATGGGACTGGTGAAAATATGTTTAGGCTGTATTTATTTTACCAAGCTAGAGGGTATAAAAAAAGGAACCTAAGACTGAAAACACTGACATTACCAACATATTTATATCCAATATTTAAAGTATTCTACTGCCTCTTTTGAAGATCATGCATTAAAGTAAACAATTCATTGTCCCTTATATCTGCTTAAAAATTAAAAAAAAAAAAAACATATCAAGGAAATCAGTCACAAGGAAGCTAGCTAGGAAAAAAAAAAATGAACAGTTTTTCCACCCACACATTTCTTAAAATATCTCCTGCATAAGGTTTACACACCTGGTCTTAAAGTAGTTACATCCTATTACGGATAAAGCAAATTGTTAGACAGGTGTTCTTTGAAAGCACTCCCATACCAAATATGAATATATCATATATCAAAGAGAAAATTCTGAAATTTATTAGGTATCTTAAAGTTACAATAAAATTGCTACTTGTGTTTAAAAAAAAAAACCACACACACAAAAAACCCAAACATCCACTGTTTGGACCTATTGTACATTTTTAAAAACAGTAATTCTAGTAATCTGAATCCACAGTTGCAGAGAGAAAGTAGTAGCTTATACGTGAGAAAATGAAATGTTAGAGCAGAGGCAAGGTTTGACATGTAAGCTCTCGAGTCTTTACAGACTAAGGAACTATGCTGCAACTGCTTCAGGACTATGCTTTTTCTTGCCACCACGCTGCCCATCTACTGCATGCTTGTCCCATCTACTTATTTTACACTACCTTGGGAGCAAAATATTTCACTTCTGTTCTATACAGCATCAGACTAACCTCACCATTAATGCCTCACAACAGGCAGAGGAAGTGATAGTAGGCAATTGTCCACTCAGGCCTGGTCTACACTATGCGTTTAAACCGAATTTAGCAGCGTTAAACCGATTTAACCCTGCACCCGTCCACACAACGAGGCTCTTTATATCGATATAAAAGGCTCTTTAACCCGAGTTCTGTACTCCTCCCCGACGAGAGGAGTAGCGCTGAAATCGGTATTGCCATGTCGGATTACGGTTAGTGTGGCCGCAAATCGACAGTATTGTCCTCCGGGCGGTATCCCACAGTGCACCATTGTGACCGCTCTGGAAAGCGATCTGAACTCGGATGCACTGGCCAGGTAGACAGGAAAAGCCCCGCGAACTTTTGAATTTCATTTCCTGTTTGCCCAGCATGGAGCTCTGATCAGCACGGGTGGCGATGCAGTCCCAAATCCAAAAAGAGCTCCAGCATGGACCGTACAGGAGATACTGGATCTGATCGCTGTATGGGGAGACAAATCTGTTCTATCAGAGCTCCGTTACAGAAGACGAAATGACAAAGCATTTGAAAAAATCTCCAGGCTATGATAGACAGAGGCCACAGCAGGGACTTAGCACAGTGCTGCGTGAGAAGCGTAACGGAAAGCCAAAGAATCAAATGGACGCTCATGGAGGGAGGGGGTACTGAGGACTCCAGCTATCTCACAGTCCCTGCAGTCTCCGAAAAGCATTTGCATTCTTGGCTGAGCTCCAAATGCCTGAAGGGTCAAAAACATTTTCCCGGGTGTTTCAGGGTGTGTGTCGTCAATTTACACCCTTCACTCCCCCCCCCCTCCGAAAGAAAAGGGAAAAAAATCATTTCTCGCCTTTTTTCAATGTCACCCTATGTCTACTGCATGCTGCTGGTAGACGGGGTGCTGCAGCGCTGAACACCAGCATCCCCTTCCCGGTGGCAGATGGTGCAAAATGACTGGTATCCATCATCATCATCAGCCCGTGAGTGCTCCTGGCTGGCCTCGGTGAGGTCGGCCGGGGGCGCCTGGGTAAAAATGGGAATGACTCCCGGTCATTCCCGGCAGATGGTACAAAGGGCTTGGTAACCGTCCTCATCATAGCAGCTGGAGGCTTAGCTCCATCAGCCCCCCCTTTCATGTCTAAAGAAAAGATTCTGTACTGCCTGGACTATCATAGCAGCTGGAGGCTGCCTCCCCCTCATTTTATCTCACTAGAAGTCAGTGTTTCTTATTCCTGCATTCTTTATTACTTCATCACTCAAATGGGGGGACACTGCCTCGGTAGCACAGAAGGGTTGGGGGAGGAGGGAAGCAACGGGTGGGGTTGTTGCAGGGGCACCCTCTAGAATGGCATGCAGCTCATCATTTCTGCGGGATCTCTGGGGCTCTGACACGGAGCGGCTGTGCTCTCTGGTTCTCTAGTACACTTGCCCCATATTCTAGGCAGGATTGACTCTATTTTTAGACAAAACAAAATAGAGTCATTCCCATTTTTGTCCATGTGCCCCCGACCGACCTCAGCGAGGCCAGCCAGGCGCACCCATGACAGCAGCAGACGGTACAAAAGGATTGATAACCGTTATCGCCAATTTCCAAATGCAAACGGTGCAAAATGACTGATAACCATCATCTCATCGCCAATTTACAATGGCAGACGGTGCAATAGGGATGGTAATCGTCTCTGCTACCATGCAAAGGCAAATGAATGCTGCTGTGTAGCACTGCAGTACCGCCTCTGTCAGCAGCATCCAGTACACATACGGTGACAGTGCCAAAAGGCAAAACAGGCTCCATCGTTGCCATGCTATGGCATCTGCCAGGGCAATCCAGGTGAAAAAGGGCGTGAAATGATTGTCTGCTGTTGCTTTCACGGAGGAAGGACTGAGTGACGACATTTACCCAGAATCACCCGCGACACTGTTTTTGCCCCATCATGCATTGGGATCTCAACCCAGAATTCTAATGGGTGGGGGAGACTGCGGGAACTATGGGATAGCTACCCACAGTGCAACGCTCCGGAAATCGACGCTAGCCTCGGTACATGGACGCACACCGCCGAATTAATGTGCTTAGTGTGGCCGCGTGCACTCGACTTTATACAATCTGTTTTAAAAAACCGGTTTCTGTAAAATCAGAATAATCCCGTAGTGTAGACATACCCTCAGTTGCAACATTGTAAACAGGAGTGAGAACACCTATTAGTGATCAGAGTACCACGGCAGGCCTGCCATCAGGAATCAGGATAACAAATTAGTATTTTACAAAAGTGTTATTCACTAGATATGCTCACAAGATTTGAAACTGTGTTAGCCTGGTTTCATCAATGCCTGGACATGCTTCTCCCTGAAAGGAAATTCAGATAAACTAAATGAAACCATATTATTCATAAACTTGCATAACAACAACTACAAAGCTACCTCATGTATTTCAGAGGTTGGATCCTTCACCCTACTAGCCCATGAAGAAGCTACTAAATCCTACTGGGAGCATAATGAACACCTAAAGTTTCACATCCTCTTCAATAATAAATGATTGCATGACTCACAGGGCTTCATAGTTATTTTCTAAATAGGACACTTAACGAGGAAAAGAGTACCTGACAGGGATGAAAAACGAAAGACTTTACGAAGAAAGCAAACACAGCTCCAATTAACACTTTGTAATTGTATTACAGGGCCTAGATATTACCTGAGCATTGGCTCAAACAAATGGCCATACAACGTACAATGAGACACAAAGATGACACTAAGGCCATGTCTACACAAGGAAGCTTACAGCGGCACAGCCATTATGCCGATAGGAGTCAGCCCTCCTGTTGACATAAAAAAAACAAACCAGCTTAATGAGTGTAAGTATGTTGATGAAAGAGCATCTTCCGCTGACGTAGCACTGTGGACTCGAGCGCTTATGCTGGCAAAACTTATGTTGCTTGAGGGGTGTTTTCCCCCCATGCACCTGAGCAACAAAAATTTTGCCGATATAAGTGCTAGTGTAGGCATGGCCTGGCAGGAAAGCACTGTATCCAACCTTTCTGCCAACACATGATCATTTGAATGGGCACACAGTATCTCAACTTGTGGCTCAATAAAACCAATTACTAAAACCTAGCTCTTTAGCCAATTGAAGCCAGAAACGGCATAGGAAAGAAATTGTATGTTCTTGATGTGATCAATAGTTGTTGGGCAATTCAAAAAACAAAAAATAAAAGTTTACAGCAAGTCAGAATATGCAAATATGCTTCTTGCACCACAATCATTTGACCAGACTGCCTATACCTAGCAATAAAACTGGCCATAAAATTGCACCCAATGATTCCTGCACCCAGTGACTCCTGGAGGGAATTATTTGGACAATTCTGTAAGGAGGCTTGGGTAACTTCAGAAATGTCCAATCCCCTGCATGCACACTGCAAATACAGTAGAACCTCAGAGTTATGAACTGACCAGTCAACCACACACCTCATTTGGTACCAGAAGTACTCAATAAGGCAGCAGCAGAGAAAAAAAAAGCAAATATAGTACAGTACTGTGTTAAACTACTAAAAAATAAAATAAAAGGAAAGGAGCATTTTTCCTTCTGCATAGTAAAGTTTAAACGCTGTATTAAGTCAACGTTCAGTTGTAAACTTTTGAGAGAACCACCGTAATGTTTTATTCAGAGTTACGAATAACCTCCATTCCCAACGTGTTTGTAACACTGAGGTTCTACTGGACTTCTCTCAATCTCATCTTTTTATTATTCTCCTCATTCTTGCCTCTGTGCCTTTGTCATACCACCTGTTACCACTGAACTCCCTACCGTGCCTTCTGCTCCAGCTAAACTCCCTCTTTATTCAAATCCTTCCTGAAATATCACATCTTCACAAAGGACAACTTTGGGGGGGAAGGGAGGAAGACAATCAAAGGTCTTGTCTCCTCGACCCTCTGACATCAAACATACAGCCTTAACAATACTCTGGCATACAGACATGCATTGAAAAGTTCGTAATCCACAACTATACACATGGAAACTCAACTTGTGTGTCACCAGTCAATTTTGCTAATATTGTCCGATTGTTTCCTTGTATTCCCCTTCTCCCCGATCAGGGGCGGCTCTAGGAACCAGCAAAACAAGCTGGTGCCTGGCTGGGGCCCCAGCTCATCAGCAGCAGCAGCTTGGCTGGGGGCAGCTGAGCTCAGCGTCTGGTGTGGTTGTCAGGCACCCTGACCCCATTACCCCCTGGGCAGCCCCTGACCCCAGCCCAAGCCCAGCCTCGGACCTGGGCACCCCCAAACCCATCCTCCCACCCAGCCCTGACCCCCAGCTCGAGCCCCAGCCCTCTGAGCTGGACACCCCGGCCCCATCCCCTCACAGCTCTGAGCCCAGCCCCTCTGAGCCGGACACCCCGGCCCCATCCCAGCTCTGAGCCCAGCCCTCTGAGCCGGACATCCCCTGACCCCATTCCCCACAGCCCTGACCCCAGCTCCAAGCCCAGCCCCTCTGAGCTGGACACCCCCCATCCCCTCACAGCTCTGAGCCCAGCCCCTCTGAGACGGACACCCCTGGCCCCATCCCCACAGCCCTGACCCCAGCTCCGAGCCCAGCCCCTCTGAGCTGGACACCCCCAAACCCATCCTCCCCACCCAGCCCTGACCCCAGCTCCAAGCCCAGCCCCTCGGACCTGGGCACCCCCCCATCCCCTCACAGCCCTGACCCCAGCTCTGAGCCCAGCCCCTCTGAGCTGGACACCCTGCCCCCATCCC
Organism: Mauremys reevesii; assembly: GCF_016161935.1. Taxonomy (NCBI): domain Eukaryota; kingdom Metazoa; phylum Chordata; order Testudines; family Geoemydidae; genus Mauremys; species Mauremys reevesii. The sequence goes on from NC_052624.1 coordinate 253,417,671, forward strand.
CCACAGCCCCGACCCCAGCTCTGAGCCCAGCCCCTCTGAGCCGGACACCCCTGTACCCATTCCTCCCACAGCCCTGACCCCAGCTCTGAGCCCAGCCCCTCTGAGCTGGACACCCCTGACCCCATTTCCCCACAGCCTCTGAGCTGGACACCCCTGACCCCATTTCCGCCCAGCCCCTCTGAGCTGGACACCCCCAACCCATCCTCCCCACCCAGCCAGCTCCAAGCCCAGCCCCTCGGACCTGGGCACCCCCCATCCTCACAGCTCCGAGCCCAGCCCCTGTGAGCCAGGCACCCCCCAGAGCCCAGCTCCCCACCCAGCCCTGGGCAACAGCAGCACCACCTCCAGGCAGTGACAGCCCATTGGCACCAACCATCACCATCACCCAGCAAGAGGCCCATTATTTAATTGCAAATGTATACAGACCAGTAAAACATTTAATGTTTTTAAATAATGTATTTGGTGTATTTTCAAATTATTACAAATTAATTTTCACTAGTTATTTTTTACATTTCCAAATACAGTTACTATAGTATTGCAACTTTTTTTTATGGAAGGAAAATTGCTTTGCCCCAGGCCCCTGAACACCGTGAGGCTGAAGAGCAGCAGGTCCAGGGGCCGCCAGCATGTCGGGATCCACCTTGGCCACCAGCAGTAGCAGCTCCACAGTGCTGGGGCAACAGGCCCTGCCCCGATTTATCTGTCAGTACTCATCTGTTATCTTGTGGCTTATACTTAGATTGTAAAAAGTATTTGGGGCTGGCATCGTCTCTTTGTTCTGTGTTGTACATCACCCAGCAAAATGGAATCCAGGTCTATGACTAGGGCTCCTAGACACTATAGTCATACAAATTATAAATAGCACCAAGAGCAAAATCTATGTGGCAGAATCAACACATCTATTTACATCTTTGGCTCAGTAAACTAAATAGACTTACTCAATATTTTTTCTTGGTGTCTGATTTGTGTGTGCATAATCTACAAGAATAATCTCAGACTGAGCTCCAGATAAAGTGAGATTTCAAAGAAAAATAATTTTCCAACTAGTTCAAACTTCCCCCTCCCGATCTGATGGGTCCAAGTAATTCGCTCAGATCAAAGGTTTCTACGCAAAGAAGTCACATACTGGTTTGAGTGATTAACCAGCACCTGAAGCATTGACAATATCTGAGCTCAAGATTCTTCAAGATTGGATCTTTCAGCCATTTAAAAAAAAAAAAAAAAGCCATACACACAAAAAAAATAAAGTGTTTGCTATTGTGAAGCAAATAAGGTCTCTCAGTGTTACGTAATGTTGCTGTACACAGGTACCACAGCTATTGCTCTATGTAAAGGTGAGTATATAAACAAATGCATACAGGTTCATGTCCAAAAACTGCAGCCAGCAGGCTCAGCAGCTTTAGACAGCAGCAATAACTTGAATAGCAGATTTTGGTTTTTGTGATCACATGCTCAAATTATGATTAGACATCCATAAGGGTCAGGAACAGAAGACCAATAACGTGAGTAAGGTTTCAGAGTAGCAGCCACAGAAGAAAAGTGTAAACTGACTTGTCGTCTTGGGCTCTTAACACTGATCAATTCTGTCAGACCCTCTCAAATTCCAGGCTCACACAAAGGGAAAAGAGCCAACCAAGTCATACAAGAGCCTACCAAAGAATCTGTTATCCAACTTTAGCAACAAAAAAGCACAGAAACCTTTGTGGATCCATACACCAATGAATTATTAGTGACTTCAGTTTTTCTCTGCTTGAAGTGTATCTGAAAATATTTGAACCATTGAAACCACAGGATAAGAGACTGAATTCAGCCATGGGATATCACCAGGCAGTTAATATTGTTACACAACATTTTCTTAAATCTTTAAGAACAATGTCCAATTAGTAATAATATTTGTCAAATGCAACATCTTAAGTCACCATAAAACAGCTAGCTTACAATAAATTTAGACTTTAACAAGTGGCCTTAGAATGGTAAATACTGTGTTTTTCATGCTATGTAGTTTTACTTTAGACTGACAAAAAACTGAATTCTCTTCAGGGCTGAGAGGGTGGGTCAGGCCAAAGTCCCTTTAGTACTGTTGCTCTTAGGCCTGCCCATTCTTCCCCAGCTGAAAAGACCCTTCTAATCAGCAGCAGGGGAAACAAAACCAAATTCTACAGCAGTGGGTTTCAACCTTTTTCTTTCTGAAGCCCCCCCGAACATACTATAAAAACCTCCAGGGCCCACAGGGGGCTCCAGGGTTCTGCCCTGCAGGGTGCCAGCCAGTAGGTGGGGGCCCTCAGGTATAGGCCTAGTTTGACATCTATTGGGGACAGAGCAGGGCCCGTTGGGGCTCGGGCCGGCTCCACACAGAGGGGCTCAGGGAGGGAGTGCCACCTCCACCTCCTGACTCACCTTAGCAAGCCACCCAGCCTGTCTGGATTGGAGTGGAGGTGGGACACAATGAAAAATTATCACGGGGGGGGGAAGAGGTCAGCTCAAAAAGTTTGAGAACGGCTCAGAGTGCAGGTAGGGGTTTGCTAGGAGCGGTGCACAGTGAGGGATGTAGCTCAGGGTACAGGAAGAGGGACAGCTAAGGGCTGTGTGTAAGCAGGGGTGTAGATCGGGGGCAGGGAAAGAGGGGCTGTGTGCAGGGAGAGGCCTTCCTCGCAGTCACTGCTCCCCGATGGCTCTGCTGGCCCCAAAGCCAGGTCCCCCCTGACCGCTCTTACCAGCTGTGCAAGCAGTCAAAGGGGCTGGGAGCTAAGGAGCAGCCACAGCCCCGGGCACCAGCAGCGAGAGACAAGCCAGAGCAGCAGCTGCCCTGCATTGCCTGGCTCTGGCTCCCCGCCTCTGACCAGGCCAGGGGCTGGGGTAATTTGGGGGGGTGGGGGTGCAATACCTCCCCATGATCCCCTGCAACTGTCCCCATAAGCTCAGAGCTTCTTTCTGTCCCACAAAACACTGAGGATCACAGACCCCTCTGAAACTGGCTTGCGGCCCCCTACCTACATTCTGTGTCTCATCCCTCCCACAAGTCTGCTTTATACTAGCTGCTGATTCCCGCAGCACTGAGAGAGGTAGAGACAAGTACTCAAGAACTGATCTTTCCAGCTAATTACAATGTTTTAAGTGTTATAAGTAGGTAACATTAAGATTCTCCTCTCTCCCTGCCCCCATCTTTCCTGCCGCTACAGAATTTCAGGTCCACTGTGGCACAGAAAAAAAAAACCTCTCTCTACTCCCTCCTACAAGAAGTGCTGAATGAAAGTGAATGAAATATGAATATTTAAAGCTATATAAAATTACATATTCAGTTACTGTCTACAAAAGAAAAGAAAATATATAGGGACATTCAACAAAAGCATGGTGGGATTGGTATTCAGTCCTTAGGGAAGCAAATTTAATTTTTCTATGCATGTATTGCTGCACTAGTTAAATGGTTAACTTGTTTACTGTTCTCTGTTCACCAATATCCAATGACTAAACTGTTCAGGTAAGTATGATATTTAACTGCTGCAGCAGCACAGGGGAACACTCTCATACTATTATGTGTGTGATCAGAACAATAGCACATTTCTCTCTCATATGGAACATGAGGCTAATGGACTGATTTCTGGAAATACTGAGCACTCACAGCTTCCAAGAAAGTCAACTGGAGAGGCTCAGCATATCTGAAAGTCAGCCTAACAAACACTCCCTCAATGAATGCAAACACTGGGACTCTACAGCAACTTCACCATACATATTAATAACAGGTAAACTTTGAAAAAGTTTAATTATAAAAACAAAGCAGTAAAGAGTCTTGTGGCACCTTATAGACTAACAGACTTTTGGACAATGAGCTTTCGTGGGTGAATACCCACTTCATCGAATGCATCCAACGAAGTGGGTATTCACCCACGAAAGCTCATGCTCCAAAATGTTAGTCTATAAGGTGCCACAAGACTCTTTGCTGCTTTTACAGATCCAGACTAACACGGCTACCGCTCTGATATAAAAACAAAGTTACCTTCACTAAGCTGATCAATGGAAGTTCAAGTGAGAGGATGCAAAGAGCTATCATTGGGAAAAACTATGCAACTCTGAGATACTGCTTCTACCAGCTGACATAGGAGGAAGGTATGTATAAAAGGTGCATGTAAAATGATAAAGCTGATAATGTTTCACAATCAGTAGAGGACTGAATGATGTCAGAATTTCAGCAAGACCCTCCAAGCCATCTCTGTTCCCACCAGATAAGGATTTATTCTAATAGGCAGCTTTCAGTAGTGGCAGCAGTTCTCAACAATGGGCTCACATCAAGCAACTTGCAGAAGGTGTTTCTTTTAAAGAAGAAAACAATGGCCACTGTCTTCAAATGACTGCCATTTCCAGTAAGAAGGAGTAGAGGCTGGGTAACTGCCTGGAAATTTGAGGGGGGTGGGGGGGAATTGAAGAGCTACTTCTTACATATGATATAAAGTTGAAAGGGGGGTGAATTTGAAACACAGGAGAATTTCTACCTTTTTGCTTTCCCTCTGGATAACTGTGTGTTCAGTTCCAATGAGAGTTTTTGTATTCCCGGGGGGTGGGGAGGGGCTGTCTTCCCTCACTATTTAGATGTTTTAGAATATCGTCTTTCCACACATCACCATTTCTCCGCTTCCCCACACATTTTATAGATACGCCATTCTTCAGGATTTTTGTCAGGCACCACATGCATATCTTGCATGTGCTCAGCACTCCATGTCAAGTTCTCCCACAGTATGCACACACAGACTGGGAATTAGGAGATCTGCTCTATTCCTGGTTCCACATTCCTGTGTGACTTTGGAGACGCCACTTAATTTCTCCATACCTCAGTTTCCTATCTGTAAAATGGAAATACTGCTTTACTGGAGTGGTGAGAGATTTCATTAATATTTGTGTATTTCTTAGATACTCGTGTAACCAACTGACACTATCCTGTAAAATCCTGCACAAATTTTAGGTAATTAAGATAGTTCAATAAAGTTTAAATTAAACCTTACTGAATTAGAATTAATACCTATTATTCCTGGGGGAATTCTGCACCAAAAAATTAAAAATTTGTGCACAATATTTTATAATTCTGCAAAATTCTACATATTTTATTTGCCAAAATAACACTATACAATACGCTTGTTTCAATTATTTTCTAATTATTTCAAAATACCTATCAGCAATTATGCCTGTAACAACAGACACAAAAAAATTCCTTCAGAAGTAGAGAGTTAAGGAAACCCCTATGACAAATCAGTTCCCATTTCTCTGCCCCCTCTCCCAGAGCCCAGCAGGGCATCCACATACCCCTTTCCCCAGAGCCCAGCTGTGCCCCTCCCAGCCCAGATACTCTCACTCCCTCTCCACCAGAGCCCAGCCCCGGAGCCCGAGCCCAACCCAGACACTCACACCCTCTCTCTCATGGACCCCAGGATTCAGAGGAAGAAACAGCTTGATGCTGGGTCCTGGGCTTGTACTGAGTTTCCTGTATGCCAGCGGTTCTCAAACTGTAGACCAGGACACCAAAGTGAGTTGCAACACCGTTTTAAAGGGTTCGCCAGGGCTGGTGTTAGATTTGCTGGGGCCAGGGGCCAAAGCCCAAGGGCTTCAGCCCTGGGTGGGGGGCTCAGGTTTTAGGACCCCCACACCTTGGGCTGAAGCCCTTGGGTTTTGGCCTCACTGCCCAGGCAGGCTCAGGCTTTACTAAACTACCCCAGGAAAGGGAACCAATTTTTTTTTTGGGGGGGGGGGGGCAGGAGGAAGTCACAGAGCAATGAAGTTTGAGAACCCCTGCTGTATGCCACACATGCCCTGAAGGAAGGGGGTGAACTGCAGCTGTCAGGAACCCTCCAGCTCCCGCTCCCTCCCACTAGCAATGTTTATTTGCCAGCTGGGCTGTGCCAGGTCCAATGATCCCTAGTGGCAGCCAGAAGCTTTGCAGCCCATTTCGGGGGGGGGGGGGGGGGAAAGATGATTCTGTGCAAAAAAATCATGAACTTCTGCACAAATTCTGCATTGTGCAGTGGCACAGAATTCCCCCACAAGTAACCTATTGGTAACATATTAAAAATGAAACTGTATGTACTGGCATAGCACTGGATGTACCTTCTACAGTAGGGAGGAGGAATGCTAATGAACTTCCTCTATTATCAGCCTTTGAAATCTCCCTGTAGAGATATTCATAAACTAGTTCAAACTAGATTCTCCAGAGATCAGCAAAGAAAAGATTTTGGGATAAAAAGCCTGAGATTAGGCTGCCTCAGGGCCTTCTTCCTGATCCTGCAATTGGATAGACCCCATGGTCCCCAGAGACCCCAATCCTTACAGGAAGGATTGAAATGACTTGCTGCTGAAGCCTCATAAGACTGTGTGTTTGGGGGGGAGAGGAGGGAAATTTGAAGGACTTATCCTGCTGGAATCCACGTTAGAACTGGGATGAACTCTGGTAAGCTTATTAGCATGCATGTAGGTTCTTTTAGTATGTTTTCTCTGTAATTTTTTTACCCTGCTTGGAAAACTGTGTGGTAACTTATATTTAGGGCTGTCGATCAATCACAATTAAGTCACGCAATTAACTCAAAAAAATTAATTGTGATTAATCTCAGTTTTAATCACACTTAAATAGAATACCAATTTAAATTTATCCAAAATAGGTAATATTTTTCTACATTTGCAAATATATTGATTTCAATTACAACATAGAATATAAAGTGAGCACTGTACATTTTGTATCTATTTGATTACAAATATCTGCACTGTAAAAGTGAAAAAAGAAATAGAATTTTTCAATTCACCTCATACAAATACTGTAGTGCAATATCTATTGTGAAAGTGCAAGTTACAAATGTAGTATTTTTGTGTTAAATAACTGCACTCAAAAACAAAACTATGTAAAACTTTAGCGCCTACAAGTCCATTCAGTTCTACTTCTTGTTCAGCCAGTTGCTAAGACAAACAAGTTTGTTTACATTTGCAGGAGATAATGCGCCTGCTTCTTATTTTCAATGTCATCCAAAAGTGAGAATAGATAGATGTTCGCACAGAACTTCTGTAGCTGGCATTATAAGGTATTTACGTGCCAGATATGCTAAACATTCGTATGCCCCTTCATGCTTCGGCCACCATTACAGAGGACATACTTCCATGCTGAAAACACTCATTAAAAAATAATGCATTAATTAAATTTGTGACTGAATTCCTTAGGGGAGAATTGTCTGTATCCTGCTCTGTTTTACCCGCATTCTGCCACGTCTCTCATGTTAGTGGTCCCCAATGCGGTGCCCGTGGGCGCCATGGCGCCCACCCGGGCATCAATGTGTGCCCGCCTACTAACAAGGGAGACTGACGACTAGCCACTGAAATGCCGCCAAGGAGCATGGCTGCCAGACAAGCAGCCGCCGAAATGCCATCAAGAAGTGTCACCGCCGAAATGCTGCTGCTTCTTGGACGCCTCTTGATGACGCTGCTTCTCGGCGGCATTTCGGCAGTTGCTTGTCCGGCGGCCGCGCTCCTCAGCGGCATTTCCACAGCTAGTCATCAGGTGCCCACCACACTGAAAGGTTGGGGACCACTGTCTCATGTTATAGCAGTCTCAGATGATGACCCAGTATACGTTGTTCATTTTAAAAACACTTTCACTGTAGATGTGACAAAACGCAAAGATACCTAAGGATAGCTACAGCACTCAACCCAAGGTTTAAGAATCTGAAGTGCCTTCCAAAATCTGAGAGAGAAGAGGTGTCAAGCATGCTTTCAGAAGTCTTAAAAGAGCAACACTCTGATGTGGAAATTACAGACCCGAAACCGCCAAAAAGGAAAATCAATCTTCTGTTGGTGGCATCTAACTCAGATGATGAAAATTAACATGCGTCAGTCCACTCTGATTTAGAACATTATTAAGCAGAACCCGTCATCAGCATGGACATGTGTCCTCTGGAATGGTGGTTGAAGCATGAAGGGACATATGAATCTTTAGCGTATGTGGCACATAAATATCTTGCGACATCAGCTACAACAGAGCCATGCGAACGCCTGTTCTCACTTTCAGGTGACATTGTAAACAAGAAGCGGGCAGCATTATCTCCTGCAAATGTAAACCAACTTGTTTGTCTGAGTGATTGACTGAACAAGAAGTAGGACTGAGTGGACTTGTAGTCTCTAAAGTTTTGCATTGTTTTGTTTTTGAGTGCAGGTTTTTTTTTTGTTTGTTTGTTTTTTACACACATAATTCTACATTTGTAAGTAGAACTTTCATGACAAAGATTGCACTACAGTATTTGTATTAGATTAATTGAAAAATACTATTTCTTTTTTTCACAGTGCAATTATTTGTAACAAATATAAAGTGAGCACTGTACACTTTATTTTGTGTTGTAACTGAAATCAATATATTTTAAGAGGTAGAAAACATCAAAAATAATTGAATAAATGGTATTCTATTACTGTTTAACAGCATGATTAATCACACAATTAATTTTTCTAAATCGCTTGACATCCCTATTAGTAGTAGCAATATTTTATCAGTCTCTGAAGAGAAAGCAAGCAGGTCTGTTTAAGGAAAATGTCTTTACTGGGAAATACACAGTGAAGGAGGAGAACTGTACAGGCTGGAAATGTTCCAGTCAAAAAGGGGGAGAGACTCGTGTCTCCACCCAAGAAAGGCAACAGCTAGGAAGCTGTAAGCCTGAGAGTGGGTGACCCTGTTGGACCACTGAGGGGAAATATAGGTATAATTGCCCTGAACTGACACACTCAGAACTTAGAAAATACAGAAGTCTAGAGTTACTATACAAAACTGCATGTTACATACAAATCCCCAACCTTTGGGAGTATTTTTATTAGCAGATTATATTTGTGAAACAGTGACTTTTGAAGGTAATTAGGTTGACTGTTCTTTCAGTGTAAAATCATTTTGAAGAAGCTCAGCACCTAAGATCATTGGTTTATGAAAGAAAGTTCTTACACAAGAAATCCCAAATGTACAAAAGGTAGCAAAAAAACAAAAAAAACCCCACAGAAACAAGGTCATTTGTTGCAAAACTCTCAATATTCAGATGGCATCTGAATCAAAGTAATTGATGTTACAAGTTCTAAAATTTTAAATCCAGTGACCAAACCTAAAAATATATATTGAGAAGGAGTTGTATTCTTTAGGGTATGTTTGTTTTAAATTTGCATGAAAAATACTGTTACACTTGTAAGGGATGTAATCTATTTTCATTAATGCACAATTCCTTATTGACAACTTTGCTTATAATCAATAGTAATAAGCCATAGTTTAAAATCACTAATTTCCTGCTGTGGTTGCTATTAAAGAAGAGGATGACAGCACTATGAGATCTATATAGTTCTGAGAAGTATTAAGAGGAAGTTCAAAAGATTTCATGGTACCTAATTTTCCATTTAAAAAAAAATTCTTCCTCTCTTATTTACAGTATTTAAATGCTACTGAATAAAACTAAGTAGATACATACAGGGCCAGTGCAAGGAAGTTTTACACCCTAGGCGAAACTTCCACCTTGCGCCACCACCACCACCCCAGCTAGCCCCTCCCATCCCCCTGCGGCAGCTAACCCCGCCCAGTGAGACTCCTCCCTCCCATCCCCCCACAGCAGCTAACCCTGCCTGAGGAGACTCCCCCCCGTGTGGCAGCTAACCCTGCCTGGGGAGCCCGACCAAGCTCACCTCGGCTCCACCTCCTCCGCTGAGCACACTGGCGTGCTCTAATTCTCCTCCCCTCCCAGGCTTGCAGCGCCGATTGGAGGAGACTTAGAGAGGGGACTGTGTGCTCAGTGGAGGAGGCAGCCCAATCCACAAAATATTTTTTGATAACATGGAAGTTCTCAGCTTGTTCTTCACAAAAACATTAATCCTAGCAGACAAGGAATACTGCTGTTCCAAAATGTAGCATCTTATATAATTATTTAAAAGGCTGACAGATGCCATAAAATAAGCTAGTGCAGTCATTAGTACTCTATGCTGTCACAGAAAATGAAATCAAGCTCAGAAAATTTCCTTTCTGCTCCGATGAGGGGGGAAAAAAACCAAAAATGGGTGAAGATTTCCAGTTGAAGGAATACACCTGGGAGGGTGAAAATTATTGAGTTAGGCTTCAATACACTATGTTTTACAGAAAGAACAAGTGTAATAATAAAAACATGTTCTACTCAAATTAAGAGCTTCTTTGCTAGCAAAATTCACAATTTGTTCATAACGCCTCTCTATGGAATGTCACCATAAAAACACCACCACTCTTACAGTGGAGCTCCTGATGAGCTAATTTCAGGTAGATTGACTGGATCCTCTAATTTCTATTTAACTCTTTAAATTGCATTACCTTGCACAAAAGAATGGATTGCTTAAAATTCTATGATTACAGTATACATTTTAAACATGTTATTAACAGCAGATTTCCAGATACATTAGTAAATTTAAAACTGCAAAAGACTGATCACCACCCTCAAATAAATGTTGTTAACCTCAAGCATTGCTAAAACATGTCCCTAAATTTCCAAGATTTCACCATTAGACCTTTTCAAGGAAGTGCTACTTGCTGATGTTGTATTTAAGTATATAAATTCCTTTGTATGTGCATACATGCAAGTAATTTTGTTATATTTATCTACACCAGTGGTCCCCAAACTTTTCAGGGTTGCGCCCTCCCTTACCCCTATCCGCACCCCCACACCAAGCCAGGGCTGGGAGCAGGGCCGCTGCTCAGGGAGGGTGGGGGCATGGACGGGATCAGGGGGCAGAGGCTGGGGCTGCAGCTGAGGACGGGTCTAGGGCTGGGAATGGAGCCAGTGCCAGGGACTGAGGCTGAGGGCAGGGCCCAGAAAAGAGCCATGACCAGGGGCTGAGGGCGGGGCCTGCGGCTGGGGCCAGAGCAGTGCTAGAAGCAGAGGGGGGCTGGATGGTGCTCCCTCCCCACCACCTCTTGTGGGGTCTGGCCTGGACCCACCACACCCCCCATAACATTCCTCCATGCCCCCCTACGGAGGTGCACACCACAGTTTGGGGACCTCTGATCTGCAAACATGGCCTGCATATGAAGGCAAAAATTCAGCATTTTGTAGTTTCTAAAGCTATTCCAATCCACTTTCTTCTCAAACCAAATTATAATCCTTGAGAATTATTGTTTGAAGAGAACACAATTTAAATAATACACACAAGACTTTGGAACTGTTGACGTTTGTTTCAAATTTTAGATATGTTTAGTAGTTTATTGCCAACCATACTGCACACTTTATTTACAATTTTTTGTCTAGACAGTGTTCCGCAATACCATAAGTTGTCAAGGAATAGTCTTTGTGTAGATTTAGACTAGAGGTCCAAGCAGGACCTAAACCTAATAATTGTATTTCCTCTGTATTCACTAAGGCTGTTCATGGTTCTCAAATGCTATTGCATTTTATAGCAGACTTAGTTGAGTCCCCAAGCTCCACATTGTTAGCTGTCAAGTTCCAGAACTACCAGCTTTTTAGGTTCCTAAGGCCAGGGACAAAGAATTCAACAACAACAACAGAGGGTTACCAGCAAACCTATTCAATTGGTTCTCACCTATGTAATCAAGCTACCCAACTCATGCTTTTAATTATAACTGTGAGAGGGAGGGCACACATAGGAGTGACAGCGGGGAAAGAAGAGGCTGGGCCTGGAGTTAGGGAGTATACATACTACAGCAATCAGGTAACAGCTAAGGGACACAAACTTCAGCCAACCCAGCAGCAACATTCAGGCCTAATTAGTTGGGTCCCCAGGGGAGGGAATATACTCAATGGGTAAGGCAGCTACAAAGGGCCTGATCCCCAAACATTTTTTCTGCACTCATGTCTCAGCAAGCAAATAGGAGCCCCTGAGCAGCTCCAGCACACCCAGTAATAGTCTGGGGACTGGATCACCTGACTATTCACAAGTCACAGCTTGCTCATTCACTCAATCAGGATGAACAGTAAAGAACAGGGATTCAAAATTTCCATGACACCTCACTGCCTGAGGACTAAGCATAATTGTACTTGGGTATGCACAAGTTGCTTAGCATCCTTCTGCTTCTGTTCCTTACCTTCCCTTCCTACTCTTGAAGAAGCAGTGACTCAAATGCTGACTTGATCCTCACTCCCTCCCTCCACCCCCAACTGCCACCAGTGAAAACAGAAGTGGATCCCTTACTTTCTTCTCTCTCCACCCATTTAATTAAAAAATTAAAACGATTAAAAACAGAAAAGAAAACCAAGCAGAGTCTGGGCCATATTGTTCCTTCTCTTTCCTATTAAACAGAACTTATTAAAGAGAACTTACTCCCTTTCCTTTCCCTCCGCAACATAGAAGGCATGACTGTCTTTTTGTGAAGGTCCTTCCCAATTTAGGATCCTCTGTCACCACAGCTTTTGCAGGCTTTGTGAACTGCTCTGCCCAGGGCTATTAATTAAACCTTGGCCATGGAATCAGTTGCTTTTTCAGTACCTTCTGACATGAAGCATGTTAGGGAAATGGAAAGATGTGGTCTCCACAACAGAGACGCCGTCACTAATTAAACCCACCATACAATTCAGCCCCAGGATATGGCATCCTGCTGCACAGCGCTGCAATTCAAAGACATGAAATGATAATTTTACATTTCCTTTTCCCAACTGATATGCTGTGAAACACCCCTTGCAGACATTCAGCTTTAGCCTGCCTTACTTTACCATGTCAATATAAGAAATTTTAAAAAGTTATGTTTCCAAGCTAGTAGTAAATAACTGTTCTGTTGGAAACAATTTGAGATGATAGTTGTATATATCCTGTTAAAGATATTTTCATTTACTTTAAGAAGGGAAGCATGCTACAGTAGTTTCTTCCCTAAACCCCTGCAGCACATATACAAAGAAGGATAAGTGGAAAACAAATTATGCTGATTTGTATGGGAAGCAGACCACCCATCCCTGGTGTTCATAATACTGCCACATCTTGTGAATTAAGCCTCTGAGGTCATTATGCCTTTGAAAACAACTTCCTTTAACTCTACCTAAGGGGGGAAAAGGTAGAACTACTGTTTGATGACAGAGTTTTGTTATACAAAGGATAATTTGCATGCATTTATTATAACCCTGATTATGGAAAACTTCAATTATTTAATACAAGCTTCAGTTTCTCAAAAGAATTCATTTGAGCCCGAGGCTCTCTTTGGCAGTACTAAGAGCTTGTGTACACTTAAAATGCTACAGCAGCACAACTGTAACGCTTCAGCATAAACATTGCCTATGCCTACAGGAGGGATTCTCCCATCAGGGTAGGTAATCCATCTCCCGTGCGGATGGGACTGGGGTCAGCGCCTGTGGCCAGTGCGTGGAGGGAGCCCAGGACTGGAACTGGGGGCCAGTGCCTGCTGCTCTGAAGCTGGAAGCAGGGGCCAGAGGCTGAAGCTCTGCAGCTGGAAGCCAGGGCTGTGTGGCCATAGCCAGAGGGGGGCAATACCTGCTGCCCCACGGTCAGAGCCTGGGGCCGCACAGCCAGGTTCCTGAAGTTCTGCTGCTGGAGCCTGCTGCCCAAACTGCCTCCCCAGTGTGGGTCAAAAACTTATCTTGCTCCTGCAGCATTGTGTCCCACCTCTCTCCAGAAACGGTGCAGGGTGGCACATCCAGGAGCAACAAAGAGGAGTGCAAAGGGCTGATGCTTTGCCTCCCACCATCACCACCCAGGAGGATGCTGTGGCCACATGAAAAGCCTCTGGTGGCTGCATACGGCCACAGTGACCATGCTTGAGAACGTTGCTCTAGTGGCTGCTGCTCTTCCATTTACTAGAGGTTCTCTGAGTCTGTAGACATCACTGCATCAGCTGTACACAGACCATATTTTCGAGCATTTTGCAACCATGTGGTCTACAAACTTTTTAAATGAAAGCTAGGATTTAGGTTTCATAGTACGACCTTGCAGTTGGCGCCAAAGGTAAGGGTCTATTGTAAGTATACCTAACCTGGCCCCGATCCCAAAGGGCACCTAAAGCACAATTGTGAAGAGCAAGTTAGATTTATGCCCCCTTGCACAGAAGATGGTGAAAGATTTTATTCAGACAAATTCTAGGACTCTTTGTAATAACAGGCACTAAAGTATATTTATGGGTTTGTACTATCTGATTCAACTAGGCTGATAAATGTATTATTTTTATTTTCAAGGAATACAAAACCATTCTAACATGCTGGTTTTAATAGTTGTGTTAAAAGTAATTCCAACAAACAATGACTGTTTATCGAAATACCTTGTCCAGTAAATTGTAAAAGTAATATTACTAAAAAGAATCTGAATTTAGCGTACAGCAATTTGTTAAGCTAAACGATCTTGTTGGGAGAACGTGTTTTGGCTCTCAAATCAACCTACAAGAATTATCATTTCTTTAGGAAATTAACTAAACTATCCTAGCAGAGTTCTTCTCACCCACTTGCCTGAGTCAAGCAATTGTTTTTAAATGGATGAGTAAATTATTATTCCTCCCTCTCTCATCATTATAGACTGGTAGGAGAGTAAAATTTGTACCGGAATGGTACGTTTTCATGGCAATTCTGAACTTAAAAAAAAAAACTGATTTACAATACGGTTATTGTAAATCAAATCACCTCATCTCTCTCTAAAACCTGGACTTGTACTGGTCCACGACCACATACCTCAAGTCTCAGAACACTAATATTTTTTCCTACAGCAATTTATTTTCCTGGTCAGCAAATAAGTCAGACATCTGTTGGCCAATGACTGATATAAAAGATGAGTCCTTCAAGAAAGGTTAGAGACGGCACCCTGGTAGAAGTCTCAACACCCTTTTTCTTCTTGGCAATAAACATAACAGAGGAGATTGAGCTGCTCAGCAAGGCATTGCCCAAGGAAATCATTTGTGGCGCTCCCAGACTCAGTTCTCCTCTTATCTTTGACTAGTAGGTCCTTGGTAAAAACCTTGTCAAACCTGACCAAAGCTCCATGATGTGATCAAGGAAGATTTTTTTTCCAAATATATAGATATGTTAGACATCTTATTACAAAGTACACAAATGATTTTATAATACTGTAAATGACATCAGGAATCACTATTATAAACATGATTTCCTTTTTGTTTGGTTTAGTCAAAAAGCCTCAGAGCAATTAAAAAAATTAACTCATAGTGGCTGAGTGCCATGCAAACTGCATGGATGGACATACACACAGTTTCCTAAAAAATGAAATCCTGTCTGCTTTACGTGGAAATTAAAGATCACAGAGTACATGCCATAGTGTAGGGATATTAAAGAAGGTTTATATTAAACATGGTTTATATGAGAAATGATCTATTGTTAATTAATACTTTATGACTTAAGATTTATGTTAGAAGTAAATTTGTGATTCCCAGCATTTAGCCTCTAACCTGCAAGCCACCAGCTGTGTCTGTGTAAAGCCTGCTCAAAGAGATACTTGGTATAAAACTTGTTAAGCTCAAAGAAATACTTTGTATAAAACTTGCTAAACATTAATTAACTCTAAGTAAGCCAAAACAGTAGCTGTTATAGTGTATAGATAGAGACCCCCACCCTCTGTAAATTTTCATCTCACTTTATCTTTGCTTGTTAAGGAAAGTCTCACAGGGAGTCTCACATAAATTGGTAACACCCCAAAAAGTAAAGAGACAGTGAAATAGATGTGATTAAGATCGAGAATGTATGTGAATGAATGGTTAGGGAGTCACCCAACCTGAAGAATTCAGTGTCGGCTGAAGAAGGTGTCAAGTGGGATCAACCAGATGACCCCCGGAGGGCAAACTGGAATCCACCCACCACACCTCAAAGGAAGGAAAAACAAAACACCTAATAACATGGAGCCAGCCACCTGCTGATTGATTTAGCAACAGCAAAATGAAGCAACTCTCATGAACTGACATAGGAATAAATTCCTATAAAACTGGACTCTAAAGACTGAGAACTTTGAGTCTATGGTTCTGCTGCCAGCCTCCAGGAGCATCAGATGCATCTGACACAGACTCGGCTCCATCCTCATGACCAAGATACCTGGCCAGTAACTTGGCATGAGCAACGTCTAGGCTGGTAACTATAACATCTATACAGAACCTGAATGAATGAATGAATGAATGAATGAGAGTGTGTGTGTGTGTAAGGAATAAGTAGTGATAGAAATAAGTAGTAAAACAACGTTGTTTGCTTTTGTCTTCTTATGGTATTTACAATAAATGTGGCATCTTTGCCTTATCCCTCTTAATAAGATCCTGCTGGTTTTTATTATATTGGTATAACAATAGCATTCCCAGTGTCTTGGGCCAAGATTTCCCTACCACTTCCTGCTGTACTACAGGTCAGTTTTCTTCCAACTGTGGCTTTATTTCATTTGCGCTGATGCCATATTGGTGCATACTCCAAACCTTGACCAATTTACTTACAAGTTATACTCCTTATCCCTATCTATCTATTCTTCCTAATTCTGGTAATTTCAATGTTGACAGCACCAGAGTATGCAAAATTTTGGGCTCTGCCTCTTCAGTCCTGCATGGTATTTTTTTTTTTAAAAAAGAAACTGAAGGAGATGTTACTTCTGTCAAAGATGCCAAAATAGCTGTGTATTCCTGTCCTTTTGATGGCATGATAATTGAAACTAAGGGCACTGATAAAAAAATGCTGAAGAACTTAGGAATTTCTGCAAGGGAGAAGAAAATTTAATGGATGAATGTGATACAAGATAAGGCCTCATTCTACACACAAGTATTCTCATGATTTCAATAGGATTACTCACATGTGTAAATTTAAACACATGTAAGGGCTTGTCCATGTTATAGATTTATGCACCACGGCAGTTGCAGTTAATATAGCAGTAGCTACATCAACACAGATCTCCAGGATAGATGTGCTGCTCCAATGTAAAATGGGGCTTGCACCCATTCAATTTACCCATTTCCAACTTGCAGTAGTGCATTGCATCTACCTTGGAGGGTTACAGTGCTATCAGCAACATAACTATGTTAGTGTAGCTACACTGGTGCAAAAATCTCAGGAGCAGGAACCTGTAAGGTTGTGTCTACAATGCAGCTGTTATGCCTCCCAGGCTGGGTACACAGCATTGCACTAGCTCTGCTCCCCCATGCAAGCTAGAAATGGACATTGGGGCTCAGACTCTCAAGCCCTCCCAACCCGCTTGGTCCGAGCTCATGTGGCCAGCCTGAGTATCTGCCAGAGCTTCAATGTCCACATTGCTATTTTCCGTGTGCTACCTCCAGCAAAGCTAGCATGAGTCTTTCAATGCAGCCAGAAGACTTGTTCCCAGCTGCAATGTAGATATACCCTAAGTGTTTGTAGGATCAGGGCCTTACACCTGTTCTGATAATTAGCACAACAAACCCTGAAGCCTCAAATTTAACAATATACTTAGGCCCTTGCCAAACCTTAAGTATGTGCTTAAGTAGCTTGCTGAATCAGCACTGCAATTTGTAAGCTCTTCACAGCATAAGACATTCTTTACCTTAGGAAAACACTTTAACACACTGTGGGACCTAATGAAAACAAATAACACCAGAACCCAGTAATGAAATTCTGTCCTCAGGCAGAACTCACAAAGAAGCCAACAGGAATTTTCCACAGTAAAATCTGAGTAACAACTGCTGGATTTGGCCTATTGTCTGTAAGTCACTCTGAAATACTTTGTGAGGAGAAATTCTGCAAGAGATAGAAATGATAAGTATTTCTTTACACTAGGCTGAGATTTAGGAAAGAAATATGGGTGTTTATGTTAATATAATAAACACAGTGTCATTACAAAGGCTGAACAAAAACAAAAAAAGCCAAAACAAAAGCTCAAGGCCTTTCTGTGTGTGAGGAACTCGTCACATAATATTAGCATTATCATGTTATCATCCAACATAGTCCGGGGACCACATCCAGTGATGACCAGGCCTCATCTGTCTCAAATTGGCCAGGCTGGAGCACTTTGCAGGGATTTATTAATTCGGTGATTTTTACAGTCACACACCGGCTCTGGAGTTTGCAGATGCGCATAGGGGGAAGGAGGTATCTGGGCCAAGTCCCAGGCTGAGTTTAAGGGAGCCCCTGGGGAAGAGTCCACCACCACCACCGGCTGAAAAAACAACAACAGGGAGATACGGCTGAAGAGAGGGCCTGGGGGAGAGGGTTAAATCGAGATCAGGCGCGGGGAAGGGGCTTGGGGGAGACAGGGTTGGGGTAATGAAACCGGGGCGGGGGTAGGGAACCACGGGAACCTCTCCCTAGCAGTGGGGCTGCGATGCCCGCCCCTCACACACGGAGGAGAAAGGAGACAAAGCAGCCTTCATCCGCCAACCCTCCTCCGCAGGCGGGCCCCCCTGCCCGGGGGCGGCGGGGCCCCTCAGACACGGGTACCTACCGCAACAGGAGAAGACGAGGAACAGGAGCTGCGCCGACCGCCAGCCTGGGGACGCTTTTGTGCTCCAACAAGGGGCCATAACACCGCCACGGGGGGAGGAGCTGTAGCCGCCGAGCCCCGCGCTAGAGCCGCCGCCGCCGCGGGAGGGGCCGGGCGCCCCCTCAGACCTGAGCCCAGCGGAGCTGCCTGCCTCGGGGGGAGCTAGCGGCCCTCGCCTCATCCGTCGGCTCGGGGATCCATGAGACGCCGCCGGCCCCGGCCTCCTTCTCGCGGGCTCCGGCGGGGCTCAGTGCAGCTGCGCAGCGGATGGCCGAGCGCATGGATTTGCGCTCCACGGGCCCCGGGCGGGGAAGGGAACCAGCGGCGGGGAGAGGAGCAGCAGCCCGAGCTCTACCCCCACTGCTGGCCGAGGAGGGGGCGGGGCTTGACGAGGTGGCGGCGCCGCGGCCCGCCCCCGCCTCAGTGTCCTCTTGCTTCCCGCTGGCCCTGGGGAGGGCAGGGCTCATTCTGGCGGGAGCCTCCTAAAATGTGCCCCGGCCCTCAGGAGGGGGCCCAGCTGACGGCCCGGAGCTCCCCGAGAAACGCAGCCCCTGCCGCATCTTCCCGGCTGCAGGTGTCAGTCAGCCCCAGGCCACAGCCTCCTGCACTAGTGACAACTGCCCAGCTGAGAGAGGCGGGAAAGGCTCCAGCCTCTTGGCCCTTGCAGACGCTGGCCAGGCCATCATGTGGCTTATGGCTTGTCTACACCTAAATTGCTGCAGCGGCGCCTCAGTGCGGGGACTACCTGTGCCAAAAGGAGGGATGTGCCCATCAGCTAGATAATCCGCCTCCTGAGGCAGTAGCTAGGCCAACAGGAGAATTAGCCTGTCAACCTAGGGCTGGTTACAATGGGGGTGAGGTGGGTTTAACTGTCCCTCGGGGTGTGGGTTTTTCACAGTCCCGAGCAATGTACAGTAAAAGCTGTATCTGGCACTTTGCCAGCCGGAAAGCTCTATAAACTGGCATTTCAGATCTTCATTGAAAGTCCGGTTTATATCCGAATGGCATGGAGCAGGCTCCCTATCTGGCTCCGCGTGGGTCACCGCTATGTCCCTGTTGCTTCTATGCGGAGATGTGGCCAGGCACCTCTGCGCACTGACTCCACCCAACCTGCCTGCTTCGCAGCTCCCATTGGCCAGGAACCATGGCCAACAGGAGCTGTGGGGATGGTGACTGCGGGCGGAGGCAGCACACCTAGCCGCACCTCTGCCTGCGAGCAGCAGGGAAATGTCGCCACTTGTGGAAAGCCAACCAAGGTGAATGTTGCCTGGATCTGGCACAGCACACCCCCTCCTGTGCCCCAGCCCTGAGCCCCCTCCTGCACCCAAACTCCCTCCTTCTTAGTAAACAGAATTTTTAACTTACCCGGCACCCCCCATTCCTCCAACATGCTGGATAACAAAGCTTTTACTATAGTTATATTAACCTAATTTCTTAGTGCAGACCAGGCCTTAATCAACAAATGCACAGCCAATATACATGTTAGGCTTAGGTGACCGTGCACAGGAAAAGCTAGGGCCATTTTACAGAACAAAGTGTTTAAAATACCTAAGGGTGTATTTTTAACTTTTAATGCTCATCTCAATAGATTTCTTTTAAGGTCAGGAAAGCAAGATTCAGGAAGATGTTATTCAAAATGCATATGAGTCCAGTGCCCTCTCTGCTACCGCCTACCTCAGTCACTGTAGACAACACCACAATCCTGCTTGTCACTCAACCCTGCAAACTTGGGCATCATCTTCAAATCAAACTCCTTTCTAAGTTTTCGTATCCAAGCTACATCAAAATTTTACAGATTCTTTCTGCAGAGTATAACATAAGAACAGCCATAGTAGGTCAGACCAAAGGTCCATCTGGCCCAGTGTCCTGTCTTCCAGCAGTGGCCAATGCCAGATGCTTCAGAGGGAATGACCAGAATAGGCAATCAAGTGATCTGTCTCCTGTTGTCCACTCCCAGCTTCTGGCAAACAGAGGCTAGGGACACTCAGAGCGTGGGGTTGTATCCCTGACTATCTTGGCTAACAGCCATTGATAGACCTCTCAGTGATATGGCATCATCTCAACATTTCTAAGATACAGCCTTTCCTATCTACCCACACAGAAAACACTGTCATCCAGCCTCTTGTGTCTTGTGTCTCAATTATTGCCAGAACTTTCTCTCCGGCTTTGACAAACGCGTATTCATTCAGAATGCTGCTGCAAAGATGATTTTCCTAACCTGTTGTGTTCACCATGTCACCACTCTCTCTGCTTATGTCCCCCTTCTCTGTCACATCAAACACAAGCTACTTGTCTTTACTTTCAGGGTCCTTCACACCCTATCACCCCCTATCTGTCATCTTTCATTCACTATCATGCTGTTGACTTGCACCTCTAATCACTCCATGCGCCTCTAAGCCTCCATTACCCAGTTGTTAAATGTTTAAGCAAGCACCCTCCATTCACACTCCCCCATATATAGCAATAAAACTAACACATTATCCTCCTGCAAAACTCTCCTTAACACTATTTTCCCACAATGCCTACAAAAAAAACTTAACAATTAGGTCCATTGGGGTGCTGGGACCACAGCCTATCATGCTAACCAATATTGTCTCATTGTACTCTCCCATCAAGCTCTCTATCTATCTGTTGTGTCTTGTCTTATGCTCTTTGGGGCAGAGACTGTCTTTTTGTTCTGTTTATGCAGCACCTAGCACAATGGGATCCTAGTCCTTGACTGGGGCTCCTAGGTGCTATGGTAATATAAATAGTAAATAATAAAACAATTATTTAAAAAAAACCACATTGATTTTGAGCTTCTAAATCATCTTCTGGGCCAGTTGAACTGATTAGGTCACTTTCTTCTCCGAATGCCTCTACTGGCTCCTCATGTTCTATTGCATCAGATTACTTCCATCAAGGTTTTGGATAAATCTGCCTCTTCCCTTGATGAGCTTCATGTGAACCCTATGCCCCCTTGGCTTCATCAATCACCATTTATTAATCGCAGTAGTGTCCATGAGCCCCAGTCATGAACCAAGACCACATTCAGCTAGGTGCACAATACAAAAAGACAATCCATGCCCCAAAGATCTTCTCTAAAACAAGAGACAACAGGTAGATACAAAGAGACAGATGGGGAAGTACAAGGAAACATTGAAATAATATTGGCCAGTAAAACACGTAGTGATCTTAGCACACCAGCTGCCTAAACATTGCCAAGTTTTTTGTAGGCATCATGACAAAGGAGTCATGGGATGATCAGAAGTGGGAGTCAACATCTCAGTAGTCAATAGCAGATGATATATAGGGTAGAATAGGCTCTGAAGGGCCCTGAAACTGAAAATAAGAATTTCATCTTTGATGTGATGGAGAAAGGGGAGCCAGTGGAGGAAGGCAAAGAGTGGAGTGGCATGAGCAAAGCAACAAGCTAGGGAAATGATCTTTGAAGCAGTATTTTGAATAGATGTGAGCTGGGCAAGATTGAATTTGTAAAGACCATGAGAAGAGGATGTTATGGGAATTAAGATGCCAAGATAATGAGATGATGATGGCATTTGTCAGACTGTCAGATGTCGAAGAAAAACTCAGTTCTCACTTTTTGTTTGGATGCAGCAAAATCAAATACTTTATTATTTCTCCAGTAATTACCATGGAGGGAGAGAGTGCCATAGGACACAGGGTCCTGGACAGGTCTCTCAACTGGTAAACAATTACAGCAAGCCTTTATACCTTTTACAGACAATTTCTAGCAATAATACAGACAGTAAAAAACAACAAATACATTTTGTTTATACATAAGCTTTCTGCTATTTCACTAGAAAAACAAGACTGCAAGACTGCACATTGCAAGGTCGTAATAACTTTCACACAATTCACTCTGTCTTACATTATCTTGCTTCCTCACGTCACCAGGGTCACAGTTAACCTAACTCATGCTAACTAACATTCATTAAGATCTCTTCAAAACCTTGTTAATTATTTACTGGCTTCCACACTCCCCCCTTTTGTACTTCTAGTACAACAAACATTTCAAATCCCAATTTGCATCAAACCATGGATATCAGATTCTACAGCAAATATGTCAATCTTAGGGTTTTCATGGGATGTAATGACAATGCATGATCAGCACGAACATGAAAGGTATTGCTATTCTTACGTTATTTACAACAACAACAACAATATAATCCTAAATTAACTAACAACACTACAAATAATAACAATCCTATAGGAATAATATAATGGGGCTGTTGTACAATCGTGAACACAAAGCACAAAACATCATACCTAGTACATAAAGTAAACACTCTATAAGCTGTATGAAAGGCATTCCTTCCAGCTTGATATACATTCTAAAACATGGGAATTTGCCCTTGCAATTCAGAGATTCTTTGAACCTTTGGTAACAATGAAAGCAAATTTTTGAAACCAATCAGGTACTATTCTAGTCCAATTAAAATATACCTGAAATCTAAGAGCTACATGTAACATTCTATCTGCAGGCCAGGAAATGATAGGATTGCCTGCAGCAGTGGTAAGATCAATATGTATATCTTGTAAAGTGGTGTCATTAACGCACACACAGCTATCATTAGCTTGAAAAAGTGGGTGTCCCGTCAGTGGTTCCTTGACCTCCACCCTCTCAACAAATATTGTCATAAACAGTGACAACTTCCCCTAGCTTCAGTTTATAGATACACTGAGCTGTGGTGGTTCTAACGGCCAAAATGTCCATTGACTCTCTATTCTTATCCAAAATGTCAGGTGTCATTCCAGGGGTACTGTCTAGAAATCAGTTGGAGAT
This sequence comes from Mauremys reevesii, assembly GCF_016161935.1. Classification (NCBI taxonomy): domain Eukaryota; kingdom Metazoa; phylum Chordata; order Testudines; family Geoemydidae; genus Mauremys; species Mauremys reevesii. The sequence goes on from NC_052624.1 coordinate 253,440,841, forward strand.
ACCAGGTGGTCTAATTTCCCCAGATGTCTCGGTAAACAATTACAGTCCCACAGGCATCCTCCCCATGGACCCAGCAGGATTCAGTATGTGGGAGCCCACACCCACCCTAACCGGTCCATATGCTTGGAAGGAGCACTGTGAATGTCCACACTTCCATCCAGAAAGTGTCCAAGTATGTCTTCATGACCACAGATCAGATGGTACTCCTGACGTCTGTAAGGGCAGTGGGCCAAGTCTAGTCCAGATCCCACTGCAATGCCTTCCCAGCCTCAGTGATATTCAATACCAGCTCTGTCAATAACTTCTGGGTCATAGAACTAAGGGTGGAAATTACATGTAACTCAGCAACTCCAGCCTGTACTGAAGATAGCTGAGCTTCAAAAATAAGACTAGTGGCCTTTTCTAGTTGCCCCAATTTCTTATCATGTTCTTGGCCTGGAAGAATAGTCCAAATGGCTACTACACTATTGGCCAGATGAAATAACCCAGCCCACAGGGATCTGGTCAATTCCCTTGTTGTCCAGAGGAAATAACCCAGGCCTTTTTGTTGTGCTAATCTAATGGTAGCCCCTTGTGAGCAATCTGGGTATGTAGAAAACTGGATAAGGGCAATGTCAGGTAAAATCCAATTAGGGAGGGCAATACATACTGAAGGATTTATCCAGAACACAGGGTGCAGCCTGTAGAATAAACCCCAAAATCCAATTAATACCACAGTCCCAAGCATGGGTCCCACAAAGTTCTTCCTGCCAGTATGTAATTCTTTGTTTCTTCACCAGGGTCAGTTCTCAGTGTCCTTTTCAGTCAGGAATTCCTGGACTTTGGCAATGTCAGTGGAGTGAGTGTGTCTTCTTCTTTCCCAAAACAATCGAGGTTTAGCATCCTACAGGGGAGAGGTTTCCAGCACATATCACCCTGTAATAGCTGTGCTTTTTCTAGAAAAGTCTAAAGGCACAGTTGGTCTGTCAGTGGTCAAGGGAGCTTTTTCCCTGCTGTCCAGAAGTACAGTAGAACTAGAAGAAAGAATAGGCTAATCATCAATAGGAAAATTCTTCTGATGTGGAGGGGTCTTTCTTGCAGTGAGAATCCTGGGTCCAAGCAGTCAGTTTGTGGCACTTCACAGCGGTGTCGGTAGTCAGCAGGACTGGGAAAGGGCCTTTCCAGCATGGAGCCAAGGCAGTCTTTCGCTGATGGATCTTTATGTAGACCCAGGCTCCTGGTTCCAACGAGTGGCAAGGTTGCACAGGATCCTTTGGTAGTGCTTCCATCACCTGTGTATAAAAAGACTTAACACATTTCATTAGTGCCTGACAATATTTAAGCATTATGTTATCCAGCAAATGAATGTCCATCTGAGCTGGGGTTAGCGGGGGTGCAGTTGGTAGTCAGCATTGGGTGTCCTGTCAAATTTCATGAGGGCTGAGTCCAGTCGTTCGATTGGGAATGGTTCTCATACACATGAGTGCCAAAGGAAGGGCATCTGGCCACCTTAAGTTCGTTTCAGCACAAATCTGGGCCAGTTTATTCTGTAAAATCCCGTTATGGCGTTCCACTGTTCCAACTGTGGGTGGTGAGGGCAGTGAGTTGCACATAACTCCTTCACAATCGGTCCAGTAAAAATGAATTCCACGATCACTGTTGATACCCACAGGGATGGCAAAACGTGGCACAAAATCTTTAAGCAAAATGTCACAACAGTCCTGACACCTGCTCTCCTGCAGGGAAAAGCTTTAACCCAATTGGTAAATACATCAACTAAAACAAATACATATCCATAACCACAACATGTAGACATCGAAATAAAATCAATCTGAATATTCACAAAAGGTCCCCAAGGAGGAGAGTGGGCTGGCCGCTGCACACCAATCTCGTGTAACTGTAGCAACCATTCCCCCCCCCTTCCCTTGGTAGGCAGCCAAGCGGTGTCCTTGACTGGGGCCAGCGCATGTTAGCCATTCTCTACTTGGTTTTTTTTTTTTTTTTTTCTTCATTTAACCTACAAAGGAAACTTTTACTCTTCAATTATACACCTTTTTCATACCATGAACACATAAACAGTACTGTTATACAGTACAGAAGTATTATCATTCAATGTATGCCACATATACCCTTTCACTAAAATAACCTTATTACAGAACTTTGGAAGAACAAGCCAGGACAAGCACACCCACTTTGAGAAGTTCACTTAATATAACTTCTAGTCCAATAGCTATCCACCATCCCCAGCCCTCTGGCTAAAGTCTGAGGTAGCCAGAAGGATCCCTCGTACAATATGGGGAGTGGGTTAACTTTTCATGTCCTCGCTTCCAAAGACTGTCAGTATGCAAATTTTAACAACAATTCTCAATTAAAAGATTTGGCCAATATAGTTTCTTTCCCTTACTTAAGAAAATGTATTAGACTTTAGTATATCACATTTTTCTGATATAACTAAACACTTTGTACTCTAAGTTGAACAAAACAAGTATCTGCATTGCAATGCAACATTTTCGCTTGATGTCAAATCAGACCATCTCATGAAAATATTAATCACAATAATTCTTTGGCAAAACACCACAAAACAGAACATAGAACACACAACATAATTGTGACTGCCAGTAAATCATAGTATGTTGAATGCTGTGTAGCTGGCATTAATGTTCTTTGATTATCTGAAAGACAAAAACAGAGGTCCACGCCTTCGGGGCAGTTAAATACTTAAAATATACAAATACTCTTGTTGATTCTAGGCAAAACAGAGGAATTACCCCATATTTTCTCGTATGTGCTTCTTAGACAGCCCTGGTTCAGCGGCCTCTACCTTATCAGTTAGTTAATTTGCATTAACACAGATGCTCTCCGGCTTGCTTTTTATTTCTTTTAACTCCTGCTTTTAAACACGGAAAGAAAACATCACCACTTATAGTGCCTGTAGGGCCTAATACAATGTCATTACATAGCACTGTATACATTCTTCAACTGATTTAACAAAATTGTTCATAGCCAAATGAGTGCAATCTAATAATTTCTTTGCCTGAATTCATTCACAAACATGTCAAAGACACCAAAAAACTGTTCTCTTCAGCTTTTTCACAAAGTTAAAGTGCTGTTCCCCCCAGCAAACACAGAGTCAATTTTTCATTTTCCCTTAAAAATCAATTGCTTTCTCCTTCCAACAGCCACTTTACCAATGCAAATCACCATTCCAAATATCCTTCTGAGTATTTGAAATCCTCATGCTTATATTCACTTACTCCTTCTTTCCACTACACCCTCAAAAGTTTCCAACCTGTTTTCCAAACACTCTGTCTGTTGCCCTCCCGCTTGGGCCCGATCCTTTTTTCCTCACTGAATCGTCCCATCCATGGACACTAGCTTGTTCCACAACCAGTTCTTAGCTAGGAGGGTGGGCTACGCAACTAGCCCCCACCCTTCTGGTCTTGTCCCCAAAACATTTCTACTCACAAGACTACCTGAGTCCTTCCTAGTAAGGCTTGCCACCTGGGCAAAAATACATGGCCATTCACTTAACACATAATCCAAACCCCTTTGGGGTCTACCCAGAGACCCACCCATTTGTCTGCTGACACTTAAACAGAAAAGAAAATTACACAGAGAGCAGAGAGCCAGATTTTTCCACTTCTAGTACATTGTCCGCTACGGGGGGGGGCGCGGGACTGTAAAATTTCAGGACAACCTCAGAGCTTCATCGCACACATGGCTTCCACCCTGAGGAATTATGAACGAGAAGTTCAGTTCCGCTCACACACCTAACGCCCAAATGAACAGAGCAGAAAAACATCAGTAACCGGTTAAACAAAACAGAGCCAAAGCTAAATAGTGCACCAAAACCAAATAGTGTTTCCTTATTCTATTAGAGCTCACCTATAATCATGCTATTCTTAACACAAAACACCAACAGTACCAAACAAAGCAAACATAAACTAACAAGGGTAAAACAGATAGATGGTGTAAATTCTGCAATTGCTCACCAAACTGTGACAAATTCCTATTACTAATTTATCCCTCATGTCAGGTGATCAAACTGACAGAGCATATAATCAAATTTTAAAGCTTCATTAAAATAATAAAACAACAATGGAGAGCGTTGGGAATGCTCCCACATCACTCGGGAAAAATATGAATGCTCCAAGCCTTAAGCCACTTTAATACTTACACATATCCAGACTGGCATGTCTGTGTATAATGTTCAGAGAAGGGAAATAGGTGGACGGGAGATTATCCTGTATACAGCTTGTCCAGCATTTCCAACATGCTGCCACTCTTGGGATGGCTGTTCTTTTACACCCTGGAATCTCCTGCGGCGTCTCTTTCAGAGATTCCAGTTCAGGTCAGCTGCCTGTCCGGCTTCAGGGTTGCAAAAACTGTTGGATCTCACTGAACCGTTAAGTTTTGCAAATGCAATCTCAGTTTTGTAACTTATACTGCTTTTTTTTTTATTTTCCACAACCAGTTGGGGCTGAAGCAGTTTTACTTAGCACTTAGCATAGTCCACACTAATTCATGACCTTGAAGACAAAACAACTTCTCCCTTATCTCAGGGCTAAGCCGAATTTCAAATTAACCCGTTCCTAGACAAATTGCTCACACTGTAACAGAGGTTTTTCCTTATGATTAAAGCTCCACTGAGATATATGATCTTATCTAGATTGAAGGTACCTTCTAATGGGCATTGTTTAAATGAATTTTCACGCGTATACAGATTCCAATCATTTAAATACCTGCAGGTTTTAGGACGATAATGTACGTACATGTAATATGCTGGGGTACCCTTAGGGGGTAAGGTGGAATATTTAGACAGTCCCTTACCCATTTTCCACTCACACAGGAGAGACTCACAAGGAAAGGGGAGGGAAGATGGGTTCACACACTCCTAGACCCAGGCAGCTTCCTCGCCGGACTATGCCAGGCAGCCCACCGTGGGTCGGATCTCCTAAAGATCCACTAATTACTGGGCTAGCCCGGTAACAGCCACTCACACTGGTGTACACACACACACACCAAGGCCTCTTTTTCTTCCTTTTTCTTTTTCTTTCTTTTTTTTTTAACCCTTTTTCAACCTTTTTATCTTTTTTTTTTTTTTTTTTTTTAAACCATGATGCATCTTTACCTGGTCCGGACCAATACCATGAGGCGGTATGACAACCCCTCTTGAGGCGGTAAAAACCCCTCAGCACCGGTGCATTCTAATGCATTTACCTATGCATTACCTTATGCATTACCTTATGCATTTCCTTGGCCAACTCAGCAGTTCCCAGTACTGCAATAAACTAACCTTATTGGGGCCTCTCCCCAATACCACTTTGCATCTGATCCTGCTGCACAGTCAATAAGTTCAGATGGCGTGAGCCCAACAGAGAGACAGACGTCCTCAGGGAAAATCCTCCTCCGATACCCCAATAGAGATTTCAAAAGGTCTCATACCTCTCATGTGGCGCCATGGGGTTCGAAGGGGAATGATCCGTAGTAGTTGTCTGTGGGTCCGTGGGCGTTGCCATCCCGGGCGAGCCCCCAAATTGTCCCCAAAACACGTAGTGATCTTAGCACACCAGCTGCCTAAACATTGCCAAGTTTTTTGTAGGCATCATGACAAAGGAGTCATGGGATGATCAGAAGTGGGAGTCAACATCTCAGTAGTCAATAGCAGATGATATATAGGGTAGAATAGGCTCTGAAGGGCCCTGAAACTGAAAATAAGAATTTCATCTTTGATGTGATGGAGAAAGGGGAGCCAGTGGAGGAAGGCAAAGAGTGGAGTGGCATGAGCAAAGCAACAAGCTAGGGAAATGATCTTTGAAGCAGTATTTTGAATAGATGTGAGCTGGGCAAGATTGAATTTGTAAAGACCATGAGAAGAGGATGTTATGGGAATTAAGATGCCAAGATAATGAGATGATGATGGCATTTGTCAGACTGTCAGATAACTGCCTCCATCCCTTCTTCCATGTGGCTCCTTATACACACCAGATACACGGATGCTAGAAAAAAATTGTATAGTGGGGGTGCTGAGAGCCATTGAACCAAACTGTAAACCCTATATATAATGGATACCAGGAGGTGCAGCAGCACCCCCAACATCCCTATTTCCAGTACCTATGACCATATGTGTTAGTCATAAGATCCTTTAATGCTCTGCCAGCTATGGCTGAGTTTAGCCTAAATGAGGTATTTTATACACACTGTCACCTAGTGGCTGAATAGTATAATACAGTTTAGCATTCATTACTCCTGAATGGAGAAAAGGGATGGACAACTGTAGCTGTGATAAAAAAAAAATTAAATGCCCAGATCACACGTGATTGAGACTGACAGTGGGAGTTCAGCAGAAACCACTGACAGCTAGTTTTTTCCCTCAGAGAGAAAAATCAACAGAGCAAACTCTACAGATGGTTGATGCAGAACAAGAAGAAAACTCAAGGATTCTGGACTGATAACAGTTAGTTATTGCAACTAATTGACAGCCAGATGCAGGGCCGGCTCCAGGCACCAGCTGAGCAAGCTCGTGCTTGGGGCGGCAGATTCTACGGGGCGGCATTCCGCTCAAACCTAGGGCGGTACAGCCGGTTTTTTTTGTTGTTGTTATTGGCTGCTGTGGCTGCCCTGTAGGGGGCGGAGGCGGGGAGCACCCTGCAGCAAACTCAGCAGGTAGTCCATGTCCTTCCCTCCCCGCCGACCGGAGCAGCGCGGAGCCCTCCTGGCAGGCGGTGCGGCGGTCGGGGCCGTGTGGCGAGCGCCCCGCTGAAGCCCTGGCTGCCCCCCTTCTCTCTCTCCCTCCCCCTCCCTCTCATTAGACCGGGCGCACACTCTGCAGCACAGGGAGTCCCCCTGCACCCTGGCTCTGGCTGCCCTGTAGGGTTGTTGTTTTTTTTCCCCTGCTTTGCCAGCCGTGCCGTTGTCCCCCCTCCCCGCTTTGCCGCTCCAGCCACGCCGTGCCCCCCCGCTTTGCCGCTCCAGCTGCACCATTTTTGTTTTGTCTCCCCCCCGCTTTGCCGCTCCAGTCGCGCCATGTCCGTCCCCCCCCCCTTGCCGCTCCAGACGTGCCGTTTTTGTTTTGTTCCCCCCGACCTCGCTTTGCTGCTCCAGCCGCGCTGCAGGGTTTTTGTTTTTTGGGGGTTTTTCCCCTGCTTTGCCGCTCCGGCCGCACCGTATTTTGGGTTTTTTTCCCCTGCTTTGCCACTCCGGCGCCCCCCCTTTTTTTGCTTCTGATGCAGCTTAGTAGTACCTGCATAGTTAGGAAAAAAAAAATGTCATCCCCAGGAGCATAGAAGAGAAGCTATCCCCTGCCACCCTCCTAAAGAACAATTTACAATTTGTTGCAAGCCAGAAAAGTTTCACAGACCTGCAGTTTCAAGCTCCTTTTTTCCTCCCATCTTTTTTTTTCTGTAAAAGATCCACACAAATGTTAATACTGTAGAACACTGAATTTGCATTTAGAGCTCTCAGAAGTCATGAAATTCTACAGCTGTAAATGCATGTGCAACCTGAATTCTGCTCCCTTGTCTGTTTGCATTATGACAATCATTAAATAGTATCCCTCAAATAATACAATATGACTTATTCTCATAGAGATTTTTCTAGACAAGGAGTAGACAATATTCCCAGAGCCAAGTGTTTTTAGAACTGGTTTCTGATCTGTCCAAAAGAGTTTGTTTGGAAGCTACATGTCTGGACTAGGAGAGCTGCTGAGAGATCCTGGTGATTAAGTAATGAAGACCATGTCAAAACATCTGGTGATAAATAGCAGGTAAGGGAATATATGGAGAAATAGAGTATATACAGATGAGCAGGTCTGGATGATATGCATCCCAAGTTTTAAGTGAATTAGCTAATAAAATTACTGAATAATGAGTAATTATATTTCATAAGTTATGGAGAGCCAGAGACATACCTGTGGAGTTGAGAAAGTAAATAAGGTATTGATTTTTTTTATAAAGAAAAAAACTACTATCTGGAGACTATAACTTGAATCCCTAGTAAACCGAGTTAATGTAATAAATACAAAAATCTATATGCAGAAAGATTAAAGAATGTAACCACAAGTCTATCTTCATTATTTCTAGGGCATCTGGTCACCTTGATATTTAAATGCAGATTTTGCGGAACGGATTGTAGGATGTGACTATAAAAACTCATGGGTCTGCAATCCTCGCTAGAAACTGTGAATGTTAATTAGTGGGAATAAAAGCACTGAAGTATAAAAGAATCCTACAATGCCATAATCAGCCAAATATTGTTAGAAACAAGACACCATTAGTGAACAGCAAATTGCAAAGTAAAATAATTACTAGATAATCTAATTGATTTACTATAACAATTCTTTAACAAATTTGCTACCTCTCCTCACAGATGGAAAATAAGAAACAACATTTAAATAATCAAATCATAAAAAGATGGAAGAGTCAGTTTCTTTATTAAGTCCAATATAGACTAAGGTGAATGAAACAGCTAAATTGTATCTCTTTGTAATGAGCATTCATTTAAATTAATCCTTAGAGACCATTCTGCTAGTTCTCTAGAGCCTCAAAATGAGAGATTAGTCATCTTGTGTTTTGTAAGTTTGAATGCGCTGATAATGGATCTTATGTATCCTTCCTTCAAATGGTCTTTTTCATTGATCTGAATAAAAACAGAGCAGTTGTGGGTTTTTTTAATCCCCGCCTCCCCTCCAACACACTAGATAACATCATACAAAGGAATTCAATAGAACAAACAATCAACAAGGTTAGTTCTTAATGCAAGGAAATTGTTGTGTCACGCGTTTTGGTTGTTAGAACTACTACAAAATTCTCTCCCTGAAGGAAGAACAAGTTCTGTATTATTTAAGTGCCAAGATCATTCTTGGCACTTTTCAAAATCCAGAGGAAGACATGGTCCCTGTCCAGCGAGTTTTCAATCTAAAAGGAGAAACAAGGCAGTTGGCAGGATTTTTTGTTCTTTTAAACACAATTAAAACAATCACTATTAAAACGTCAACATTTTCAGTACAGGGAGGTATCTGAGGGTATGTCTATACAGCAATAAAACACCCACAGCTGGCTTGTATCAACTGAATTGGGCTCATGGGGCTCAGCCTATGGGGCTATATAATTGTAGTGTAGACTCTGGGCTCAGGCTGGAGCCAAGGATTTGGGACCCGTGAGGGGGACAGGGTCCCTGAGGCCAGGCTTGGACATTTACACTGCAATTAAATACACAGCCCGAGCCCTACAAGTCCAAGTCAGCTGACACAGCTCAGCTGCGGGTGTTTTTTTACAATGTAAACATACCCTCAGTTTTTCCTCCTACATTAAAATAAGAAATAACTGTAGTATCCCAGGTATGACTCACACTGTGGTAACTATTGTTAAATGTTGACATTTTAGTGATGACCCAAGAGATGTCTGTCTGTCATTGGACCTCTGTCCAACCTCTGTCTGTCATTGGACCTCTACCTTTTGATACATGCACTAGATGACTCTGGGCTCTGAAGTAAACATCTTGAGTTATTACCTCATTTATCTCTCCAAAAGTAAAATTACACATTCCTGTTATAAATAGTAGTAGATTAAATTCTCTCAAAATTATGTTCAAGCACAGAAACATCTATTTACCTTTTCCTTCTGAATCAAATTTACTTTTATTTCCCCATTTTTCTATGAAATCATGTCTCTTCACATCTCTAAATGGTCTCCATACTTCATACTCCATATTTTTAAAAGGTTGAGTCCATTGTGCTTTCTTATCTGGACACACAAACTTCTATCATGAAAATAATTAGCTCATGCTGCCTTTAACATGTGCTGGAATTGACTTCTTGAAATATGTAACTTACTAGAGATGGGTCCAAGATAAATTTCCAGGTCTGGACAAACTCAGACTTGGGAAAGTCCAGATTCTGTTCCCAACATTGTGATTCAGGCTCTTTCTTATTTATAAATTCACATTTGAGCTTCCTTCATGTTTGGAGAGGTTATAGTTGTTTGAGTAGAAGTTTCATAGAATATCAGAGTTGGAAGGGACCTTGGGAGGTCATCTAGTTCAACCCCCTGCTCAAAGGGGGGATCAATCCCCACATTTTTGCCCCAGATCCATAAATGGCCCCCCTCAAGGATTGAGCTCACAACCCTGGGTTTAGCAGGCCAATGCTCAAACCACTGAACTATTCCTCCCCCCTGAGTAATGTGAACACAAGACAAATACAGTCCACCAGTATTCATACTCTACTACAAATACATCAGGTAATATTAAAATTGGACAGAAGGTCATGACCCATCATACGCAGTATTTCTGGTTTTCCTGATTTTTCAAGTTGCGTACTTGGCAGATAATGTAAAACTTCTAAACTGAAGTGTGAAAAAGATGAGGATATATAGTTGAAATAGTGGTTTAGGAGAATGATCCTTCTTCAGGCTGTTGTGTCAGAAGGTGTTAATGGCATCCATCAATCACAGACCTGGGTAAAGTCAACAGGTGTACTAAGCACACTTCATTCAGGCTAAATAAAAAAGCAATTAAAATCCCCTTTGTGTAGTGATAGCTGAAACAACAGAAAGCTACAGCCCAAGGCACTGGCCAGCATAGCAAAGTCTGATGGATGCTAAATCTGGGGACTGATTGCAAACTCAGGGGCTGGAGCATCAATTAGTTTCAGCTATGTGTGTTTTTGTGTGTCAGAACCAGAAAGCTAGCAGACAGCTAGAGAAGCAGTTGTGAGGGTAGCCCTCAAAGGGAACAATGACAGAATTCTTTGGGATACACAACTCACTGGAAAGGCAGACTTGGAAATCGTGAGCAACAAAGCTGCCTGCTGTGTTCCTACTGTCTAGAGAAACAACCTGGCAAAGCCCCAAATATTGCCTAATAACTTGGGCCTAGCGTCTCCAAGATAAATTGTGATACTGCTAGGAAAATTACTACAATAAACATTTTCTTCAAGCCACTCCTGGCATTCTAAAGATTCTCTCTCTCTCTCTCTCTCTCTTACATACACACACACACACACTTTGCCTTCCACCATTTTCAAAGTTCCCACATCATGAAGTACATGAAAGGTGTAATCACCAAAGAAGGAGATGGCCCAGAGACAGGGACCATGACCCACATAACAGATGAAAAATTGAGCACAAGTGAGAGAAAGAGAGCGAGAAAAGAGGGAAAGCACCTACCTTCTAACTAATGTTATGTATATTTGTTTTATGTTTAAAAAGAAGACTGGGATTTGGAGAGACCCAGGAAAGAGAGTTGAGTTAGGGTTGGTCTACACTACGGGGGGAAATCGATCTAAGATACGCAACTTCAGCTATGTGAATAACGTAGCTGAAGTCGAAGTATCTTAGATCGAATTACCTACCATCCTCACGGCACGGGATCGATGTCCGCGGCTCCCCATGTCGACTCCGCTACCGCCGTTCGGGTTGGTGGAGTTCCGGAGTCGACAGGAGCTCATTCGGGGAACGATATATCGCATCTAGATGAGACGCCATATATCGATCCCCGAGAAATCGATTGCTACCCACCGATACGGCGGGTAGTGTAGACGTACCCTTACATGGAATAGAATTAATTCTTTACTTACTGGGAGAGACGAGGTGGGTGAGGTAATAATTTTTATTGGACCAATTTCTTTTGATGAAAGAAGCTTTCAAGCTCCACAGATCTGGGACTAACATGGCTGCAACAACGCTTACTTATTTACTTACTTATTATTAGCTTACTTTTGTGAGATCACAGCATATCTAACTTTTTCCCCCACACTTCTTTTGCTTATGTAGCAGCAAGCAGATTTTCTATTCTGGGCTGATGCACAACTAGCATGTATAACCCTGAACATGGTATATATTTTCTTTTGGATAGAGCTCCATATTCAGACCTAGTTGCTAAAGAAATATTAGGGTGCAATGTGTCCATATTTCTTTGTGCATTATTTTGGGACTGAAGATTATATCATTCAACAGCCAAAAGCTTCATTATCTTCATTATCAAGACAGAGAAGAATCTGTTTTGTTTTGTTTTGTTTTGTACTGAAGTTAGCTGATTTATTACATGAAATATTAATTTTATTACTGAGTGATTTTCTTTCTAAGCATTATGTATTTTTTAGGTTTTCAGCATTGTGTAAATTATAGATGGTATATGAACTAAACTAAAAATAGTGTTTGAGCTTTGATTCATTTTATTTTCATTCTTGTTGGAAACAATTTTTTTTTTGCATAAATCTTTTTCCGAAATGCTCTGCTAGCTTTAATAAGTACAGCACAGTAACCAATGCTGGTTTTCAGTCACTGTAGCTGAATGTTAAGCAGCATTGGAAAATGTTAAGTTGTGAGATACTGACTAGTTTTCTTAAGGCTCTTTAGGGACACTGATTAACAATGCTTCTCACCTCCCTCTTCACACTTCAATAGAAAAATGCTAATTTACTATTAACCTAGTCACAGCTGCCTCATATTCCATTTTCTCCATTTCACAATTCATACAGGAATGTATGCACTAGTACTGTGCATCTCTGATAGAAAAACAGCTGGAATTCCCTTTGGTAAGGATTCTGTTCACAAAACCTTTAAGCAGCTTTCTTGCTAGGAAGATAGGAAACGTACGATATTTGCAGAGTATAAAACATATTTAGAAATTAAGATGCATTTTCATGCTACTCTGTTCATAACTTCCTAATGCTCTCTGTTCAAGTTCCCTATCATCATTTGTACGCACCTTCTGAAAAATAAATAAGGAACTCAATTCCCTTAACACTTGCTACAACCATATTCATGCTAGTGGGAAGCGCTCTCTACAATGTATACAATATGGGCCATATGTACAATATAGGCCAAATCTTGAAGGTTTTTGCCAGATTTTCTGCAGAAGTCAATGAATGTTTTATTGGAGTAAGGACCATGTAAAAATATAGAGTAAGGCCTCCAGGTTTTGGAAAAATGTAAAAATACACAATTTCAATTTCCTCTGTTGCCTGCAGAGTTAACAGGAATACACATTGCACATTTTAACAGAAGCTAACAGCCTGGCATGTAAGGTTACAATAAAGATACAAGTACTTTTACTGGGGTTGGGTGAAATAAAGTGTGGATGAAATGAAAGAAAAAAATTAATTAATTACTTACGTGCATCTTAAAGGTTGAGTTTTTAATTGTTGCTTCAATTCATCTTGAGAAAGCATAAAATGACAAAACACACCAAGGGTTTAAATTTTAAAGCTTTATTAATAAAATAATAAAATAACAGCGGAGAGTGATGGGTGCTCCTCATGCCACTCAGAGGAAGAAAGCAAGCGTTAGTGCCCCAAGCCCTAACCCACTTTCATACTCACACACACTCTACCCATGGCTGGCCAAGCCTGGGTGTAATGTAAGAAGAAGAGGTGGAAAGGTGGACGGGAGTTCTGTCCTGGGCCCAGGCTATCTGAGGTCTGCTGTTGATCTCTGCCTTGCTTGGGCTCTTGGGAGGATTTTAGGTCCTGGGTTCCTTTGGGGGTGTCCCATTCAAGGCCCTCTGTGCTTGGTGCTCTTTGTACCAGTTCCAATCAGCTTGCTCTGGCCTTCTCGGCTGCTCAAAACACACCAGCTCCAGAGACTTTGTTTTCCCTCCTGATGGCCTTCACAGTCACCACCTTATTCGCTCTCACTGTTTTCACTGCTATCTCTGCAGCTCTGCTCAACTTAGTTCTCCTCTTCTCACGGCTGGGAAACTGTAGATTTCTCATCTAGCCCATGAACTTGGGCCGGGGCCAGCATCTTATCTCCACATGGAGCTAGCTGAAGAGCCGAGTTAACCCATTCTCTGCTCTCTTCCTTCTTTCCCCCTCTTGGCCTCTTGCACCCTGCAAGGAATCTTCCATTCCACATTCACACCTTTGGCCCTCCCCCGAAATGCCTTGTGATGCTTGCCACCGCATTAGCAACATACAATGCTGATTTGCCTCCCCACGGGACCCCCTGAGGGAGGGAGACCTTGGGCCTGTGACACCCTTACTATAAAAATGGTTCCGGCACCCCTGCTCAGTCAGGGACACAGGCTGATCAATGTATAGTGGGGAGGAGACCGAGACAGGGCCTCAGAGAAAATGTCTGTGAGAAGGCTGCAAGTATGGAGGCTACAGTTAAAAATGGACTTTGCAGTTATGGCAGTACCATGTAGTGTTACCATGTAGCAATCACTGTGGTACTGGGGGAGTGTGAGGATGTGAAATTCCTACTCTCTTTATCAGACTGATACCAGCATGAAGTACAGTGACCAGGTGTCGGGTTTTCAACTGGAACACCCAGGTGTCGGGTTTTCAACTGGAACACCCAGGTGTCGGGTTTTCAACTGGAACACCCAGTTGAAAAGGGATCCTGGCGCCTCCTGTCAGCATCCCTGATGGTCCATTGACTGTCCGGTTGGCAGGGGCTGGCAGGCTCCCTGCTAGCCTCTGTACTGCGCAACTTCTGGAAGCAGTGGTATGTCCTCTCTCCGGCTCCTATGGGTAGGGGCTGCCAGGGGGCTCTGCGTGCTGCCCCTGCCTCAAGTGCAGCCCCCACAGCTCACATTGTTCAGGAACTGCAGCCAATGGGAGCTGCAGGGGCAGCATCTGAGGACAGGGCAATGCGCAGAGCTGCCTGGCCACACCTCTGTGTAGGAGCTGAAGATGGGACATGCTGCTGCTTCCGTGAGCTGCTTGAGGTAAACGGTGCTCAGAGCCTGCGCCCCTGACCCCTCCCAGGCCCTGCCCCCCTGGCCCAGCCCTGATCCCCCTCTGAAACCCTCGGTCCCAGCCCGGCACACCCTCCTGCACCCCAAACCCCTCATTCCCAGCCCCACCCGAGTCTGCACCCCCAGCCAGATCCTCACACACCCCTGCAACCCAACCCCCTGCCCCAGCCCTGATCCCCCTCCCACCCTCTGAACCCCTCGATCCCAGCACTCTACTGCACCCCAAATCCCTCATCTCTGGCCCCATCCCAGAGCCCACCCCCCCAGCCAGAGCCTCCCCCCCAGCCCTGATCCCCCTCCTGCCCTCAAAACTCCCAGTCCAAGCAGAAAGGGAACTTGGGGTCATAGTGGATCACAAGCTAAATATGAGTCAACAATGTTACGCTGTTGCAAAAAAAGCAAACATCATTCTGGGATGTATTAGCAGGAGTATTGTAAGCAAGACAAAAGAAGTAATTCTTCTGCTCTACTCTACACTGATTAGGCCTCAACTGGAGTATTGTGTCCAGTTCTGGGTGCCACATTTCAGGAAAGATGTGGACAAATTGGAGAAAGTCCAGAGAAGAGCAACAAAAATGATTAAAGATCTAGAAAACATGACCTATGAGGGAAGATTGAAAAAATTGGGTTTGTTTAGTCTGGAGAAGAGAAGACTGAGAGGGGACATGATAACAATTTTAAAGTACACAAAAGGTTGTTAAAAGGAGGAGGGAGAAACAATGTTCTTCTTAACCTCTGAGGATAGGACAAGAAGCAATGGGCTTAAATTGCAGTAAGGGTGGTTTAGGTTGGACATTAGGAAAGACTTCCAAACTGTCAGAGTGCTTAAGCACTGGAATAAATTGTCTAGGGAGGTTGTGGAATCTCCATCACTGGGGATTTTTAAGAGCAGGTTGGACGAACACCTGTCAGGGATGGTCTAGATAATACTTAGTCCTGCCTTGAATGCAGAGGACTGGACTAGATGACCTCTTGAGGTCCCTTCCAGTTCTATGATTCTATGATTCTGTGATCTGGAAAAAGGGGTAAACAGTGAGGTAGCAAAATTTGCAAATGTTACAAAACTACTCAATATAGTTAAGTCCAAAGCAGACTGCGAAGAGCTACAAAGGGATCTCACAAAACTGGGTGACTGAGCAACAAAATGGCAGATGAAATTCAATGTTGATAAATGCAAAATAATGCACATTGGAAAACATAATCCCAACTATACATATAAAATGATGGGATCTAAATTAGCTGTTACCACTCAAGAAAGAGAGTCATTGTGGATAGTTCTCTGAAAACATCAGTTCAATGTGCAGCAGCAGTCAAAAAAGCAAACAGAAATTTGGGAATCATTAAGAAAGGGATAAATAATAAGACTGAAAATATCATATTGCCTCTATATATGTCCAGGGTACGCCCACATCTTGAATACTGCACGTAGATGTGGTCACCCCATCTAAAAATATATATATATTGGAATTGAAAAAGGTTCAGAAAAGGGCAACAAAAATGATTAGGGGTATGGAACAGTTTCCATATGAGGAGAGATTAATAAGATTTGGACTTTTCAGCTTGGAAAAGAGATGAGTAAAGGGGATATGATAGAGGTCTATAAAATCATGACTGGTGTGGAGAAAGTAAATAAGGAAGTGTTATGTACTGCTTCTCATAACACAAGAACCGGGGGTCACCAAATGAAATGAATAGCTTTAAAACAAACAAAAGAAAGTATTTCATCACACAACACACAGTCAATGTTTGGAACTCTTTGCCGGAGGATGTTGTGAAGGCCAAGACTATAACAGGGTTCATAAAAGAACTAGATAAACTCATGGAAGATAGGTCCATCAATGGCTATTAACTAGAAGCTGTCAATGGGCCACAGGGGATGGATCACTTGATGATTGCCTGTTCTGTTCATTCCCTCTGGGGCACCTGGCATTGGCCACTGTTGGAAGACAGGATACTGGGTTAGATGGACCTTTGGTCTGACCCATTCTTATGTTCTTAGTCCAATAAATACACAAAGACTGATGATATGAGTTTATCAAAACTAGTCCATGTCAAATTTAAAAGTCTGGATAGCAAATCAAGGCCGCAGACACATCTAATAGTGCTACATAGCAGCAGCATCTAATATTTTAACAATAAGTTCATCTTCTACTTTTCAGGGTCATTATATTCATCTGTTCTTTTAACAAGGATGGCGCATAATTATTTAGACAATGGGTTTTAGTAGTTTGATACATTCATAAGGCAGGTAAATCTTTGTCCTTCCCGATGGTGTTTTATTCCAGAAATATATCCTAGAACAACAGAAATCTTGTTTGAGGGCAAAAATGCATATTATCCATCAACTTATTTTTGCCCCTGTGATGCTGGCAGGCCAGAGGACAGCTCTTGACAAGGATGCAGGTATTAGCTAAGAACTGACAAACTCATAGTTGGAGACCAGATCAGTCCACTTGTGTTAGTGTTGCTCAGAAAAAGTATTAATCTTATAAAAATGTAGGTAGTGTGTAGAATGTTTGTAAGTTGCTGCATGTAAGGTTTGTATTCCAGGCTATGAGGATGTATGTCAGTTTTTTGCTTTATTGCTTTGAAAATGTTTGCTCTGAACCTGTAAACCCAGGCACAGGAATTGTCCCTCCTCCCACCCATCCAGGAGAATGATCAAAATGTAAGTGAGTCATTATAAGACACAAGTTTTGTTAATTGCCCTATCTACCCATGGGGAAGTAAGTTCAGAAGGCCTCATCCCATTGCTTTGAATGCTGGAATGGGGAAATAAAAATAGGTGATGTTAAGATTTTTTCATCTCTTTACTCTTTGAACTCTCACAGGGCCAGAGACACCAAACTAAAGCCCTAGATACCCAGGGGCTGCTTCCTGGGTCTGTCCTGAAAGACACTTTGAATAGACAGATCACTACAACTCTGCCATTCTTAAGATTTAGGTTGCAGCTGCATATATTTGCTTGCTTTAACCTGTAAATAATTCATTTTTCCCTACTTAATAAACCTTTAGATAGTTTTATTACAGGATTGGCTACAGGCGCAGTCTTTGATCTAAGATCTAGGGTACCAATTGAACTGGGGGAAGTGACTGGTCTCTTGAGACTAGAAGTAACCTGAATATTGTGTGATTGTTTTGGTGTAAGTGACCATTTATCACTAAGTACAGTTTGCCTGGGTGGCAAGATAAACTGGAGAGTCCAAGGGGACTGTCTGTGACTGCACGGTAAGACTGTTAAAGTGATCCAAGAGTGAACATTTGTTACCAACTTGGTAAAACCTAATTATAGAATATACCACCAGTTCAGGGCATCTGCCTTGTTTTTGACAGTCTGCCCTGAGGTAGGCACTCATGGTTGTGAGCCACTCCAGATAGCGGGACAGCCCCACTGAAAGCATTTCACATTGGCCCCAGACATGGGGAAAAAATGCAGAACCCATGGGAAAAACCCATGGGAAAAAAATGCAGAAATTGGGTTTCTTTTTTGGCTTAATTGGCTTGTGAGTTGCTTGTTGCTTGTTTGGCTTGTAGCTTCTTCTTTTTTTTTAATCTGCTCCCAGCAAGCAAGGGCAAAGTGGGGCAAGCAGGGGCAGGTGGGGGGGAGAGTCGGGTGCACAGTGGGACCAGCACAGTCGCAGACTGCACACCAGGGGGATCTAGTCACATAGAATGTTGGGGTTCTTAGGGATTGGCTTGGTTTGGCCTTGTTTCAAAATGGGATTAGTTTGTTTTTTGGCTTCTTGTGAAAGTGAGGGTGCTTATTTATCACATGAAAGTTGGCTACTGTGTTTGGCACCTGTTGATGTTTGCCTTGTCAGCTGACACTTCCCGTGCACAGATACATATAGCTTCATTCTTTTCTCAACACAGAACAAGAAAAAGTAGGAGTTTGATTTCAATATTTTTTAAACTTCTTTTTAAAGTTTGGAAATGAAATCTTCTTGGAACAGGAACAGCCTGGGAAGAAACAGTACAAACTTCCCCACACCGCTCTGTCACTGTGTCTCAGTCATGAAAGTAAATGTAGTGCTGGTCAAGGACTCGTGAATAACACCAAGTTCATTTCGTAACTCACCAAACAGCCATCAGATGGTAAGTGATTCAGATGCCTATTGCTATTTTCAAGAACCATTGCATAGCCCAGTTACTGTTTTGCAGTTACAAGTCTGCTGCTCTTATAAGAAATTACATTCACAGGCTTTGCAAGGTACTCCATACAAAACTGCATTCACATACAGAATATATATAAAAAGATCTAATCTGTTAATAAGGTATAGGATTAAGGAATCCTAGGAGTAAGGTATAAATCTAGGGTTAATTGTATAAAGATAGTGCTTAATGATGAGCTAGTTACGACACTGTACACCTCTCTATCACCTACGCAGGCTGCATATTCAAAACAGATTAATATGTTAATTAAATGGTCTATCAAGCTGCAGTGGGTGAAATCAATGGCCACTGACAGCAGTGTAATAGAGATAGATCTGAGATAGCACTAACTATGTGAGTACAAGTTTAAATCAAGTTACCTATAGACAGAAGCCACAGCATTTGGACCCTGATCCAAAAGAAAAGAGTATGAGGTGTTCATCGCTGGGAGTTGAATTCACTGTACAGATGGGACCTGCCCCAAAGTTAATAGTTAGAGACCTGGCTGAGTCCCGCTAGTGGACAATCACAAGTCTGTTGTAATTGCACCCAACCTTTGGCTCTTCCAAGCCACCAGCATCTGGGCAGCATCCAGCCGCTGCATCTAGCTCTGTGCCCCTAAAAGAATGGTTCTCAACCGTTTTTTATTTTACCCCAGGGACAGCTAAACTTAAATAGACAAGCCTGCGGACCCGGAACCAGAGCAACACAGCGTGGGGAGGGTTTGCACATGGAGTCCGTTGCTCTCCTCAAGATTTCTGCCTTCCATTTGGCCCTGTTTGTTGAAGTGCTGATGTAGCAGAGCAGTGGTGTGTCTCCTTGGCTAGCTGCTGCCTGCTTGTGGAGTCAATGGCTGTGAGGGAATCCCTTCTGATGGCAGGGGAGATCTCTCTTCTACAGTGATGCTGCAATTTTTGGTTGCACTTCCTCTCCCTCAACCCAGACAGGCTGCATGGCCCTGAGGCAGAGGCAATGCATGGGCGGGGGGGAAGGGGGTGTCAACTGTGCCCCTCTAGATTTCTGCCTTCCATTTAGCCCAGAGGTTTTTCAAACTGTCACCTTCTGCCAGGAGCTGGCAGACCAGAAGCTGGTGGGAGCTGCCTGGCCCATTCGGGCGCCTCCCTCTCTGTAGGAGCTGGGACACTGGCTAGCTGCCCAGCAGCCTTCCCTGCCCTGCTTCCCAAGTCAGGCCGCTTCCACGCGGACGGATGCTCCCCGGACAGCATGGGCAGCACAGCTCCAAGCTGTGCCCCTGACCTGACACATTATTGCCTCTCCCTGAGGAGCCTGGCTGTCATGAGATGCTCCCTTAGGTGCTCGCTCACCACTGCCCTGGAGATCCCAGCTCTGCTGCTGCAGCTCCTCAGCATAGAGACATTTCAAAGCATGGGGCAATCACATTCCTCTCCCCAAACCTTTAAATTGTGACCCCCCACCATAAGAGTTATGTGCCATCTCTGCTTGGTGGTGAGTCACGGGGGGAAGGTGGCACTCGCTCCCCAATCCCCCCTGCTCGGGGCAAAAGCCTGGTTCTTGGTGGACCCCCCTATAACCTCCTTGCAGACCCCAAGGGGGCTGCAGACCCCTGGTTGAGAACCAGTGCTCTAAACCACAATCCTGAATGCAGACATTAGTCCAGATCCACAAAGGTACTTAGGCGTCTATGTCTGGGTTTAGGCACTTCAGCCCCCGTTTTGGCTGTACTGCAATCTGCAAAACTTCTGATGAGATCTGTAGGTGCCTAAACTCATTTTCAAAGTAAAAATTCACTAGGCACCTATATTTCTGCCTTTGGGCATGTACAAGACTGCCTCCCTCTAGGTGGCCAGAGGTCTATCTCTCACCTAAGCCCCAGAGTAATTCTCCAACTGGGAAAGACAGGTGATCAGAAGCCTAAGGTACTTGTGGGGTCCGATCCAGTAAGTGTGCTTAGAGTCTGCCTACCAGATCAGGTCCCAAATTTAGGTGGGGAAAGAGATAGTGGTGGTGCCCACCTTAACTTTTAGCCCAGTGGTAAGCGTATTCATCTGGGACATGGGATCCCCTGTCTGCTTCGGGGGGAGAAAGGATTTGAACAGGGGTCTCCCATCCCTCAGAGTGCCCTAACCACTGAACTAGTCTGATGTGGGCTCCCCACATCTCTCCTTTGGAAACTGTTCCACTCTGGATACATGATTAAAGAGTTATTGGAGCAGGGGGACTGGAGAGATGGGTGCTCTAACTACTGGACTACAGAGTCACTCTCTTTCTGTCACAATGACTGTTTCACCATGGATTAAAAATTTGCTCCACTCACTCTTGCATTATTTATTCACAGTGAAACAGATTCAAGAGGAGAGAGAGAGAAACAATCCCACATCAGAATACCTCTGCCCTATTTCATTCTCTGGTCTGGTTCAAGATCTCACCAGGAGACATCAGCAAGCTCACCTTTCCATCATTCCTGGCCTTCAGCCTTATCTAGCCCTCAGGCCCTCTCTGGCAAGTATCTTATTCTGCAGCTCTCAGCCCTCTCCAATCCTCTCTGGTTTGGAGAAGTTTGTAGGTGACACACTCCGTACCTCCGCCCACCTCTCCACACCCTACACCCCGATTGTCTTCCTGCAGGCACCTTTCACCAGCCTGATCTGGCTCCACTGCTCACTAGGGAACTCTTACTGTTCTCCCCTTCAGAGGCAACCCCTCCCTGAAATGCTCAAACCAGCTCAGCTCTTCTTCTGAGCAATCTCTTTGGACTCTAGGTTCTCCCTCGCCTTTGGACTATCTTTCACTTACAATTCCCAGAAGCAGCCCCTCCTTCTTCATTACACAAAGCCAGGGCACACCTGGACTGGCACAGGAGAGCTGGGCCCAATTTCATTTAAGGCTTTGCTCAGGAGTTTTGAAAACCACAGTAATGTTTACTTGCAAAACATACAAGAGTTACAAATCTTCCGGCAAAAGAACAAAAATCTGTACACTCTCTCCCCTGAGCCTATGCTCTCTGCTTCTTGTGAGTCCTTAGGCCTGTGGTCAGATGTTTGGCTGCATGTGTGTGTTTTCCCTGTGTGCTGTCCCAGCTCTGCACAGATAGTTGGCACAGCAGACCTCAAGCAAACTGCCCAATGACAACAAGAACCATTAAGGTACGAAGGCACCCAGCCAGGTTTATTGTTGAGGAAGCACCGTAATAGCACCTGGCAGAGTTTACAAGTCCTCAGATCATGATTTACACCTAAGACATGTATGCCTGTGACAGTGGATGCAGCTCAGTCAGTGGTGGGACTTTACATTGCCCCCTAGGCTGGCCAAAGATAATCCCTCTGAGATACGTCTTTATGCCCCAATATAAACAAGTTATGTCAGTGCGCCCCTGTTATCCTTGGGGAATGTTTTTGTACCATCTTTCATATCGTGATGTTCTGATACCACTTGATATCGAGACGTGTTTGCGTGAGTACTTTGTACTTAGCACTTCTTAATAATGTGTATTTCTGCAATATCAGCCCTGTTCTTTCCAGATTCTGTGAGAAGGTCCTGTCTCATACCAGGCCTCTAATACAAGGGCTAATGTCTCAGGCTCTCTTCCTACTACATTGTTATCTATGTGTCAGGCAGGTATGCCCTCCTGCAGTCCTTCTCTTGGTTGGCAATGGTTGGCCATTGAATGAGAGGACAAGGCTAGAGCAGATCTAGCCTTTAAATAAGGTTTCTCTTCCCTGTCATGTGACCAATTAATCAGATTCAGAATTCTGTTAGGTGATTATCTGAGCAGTACCAGCCCTCTTGTAGTCCCAATGGGTAAAACCAGTTTCCTTCAGCCTGGCTACTCTCTGCAGCAAAACCTTTGTTCTAAGGGTGGACCTCTTTGATTGGAAGACAGTCCCCACTGATGGGTCTTGTTTTAGCATTTCAGGGAGTGTGAAGCATCACAAAAAACTCCTCTTGATCTCTAGGCAGTTACAGTTACGTAGTCAAAATGTAGGTCACATTCTTCAAAATAGTGGTTATAATGCCAATTGATGGTCACAGTTTAACACAGACTGTACAGACATATACCCTTCCGTCACACTAGTATCCAGGCATTTCCAAAATCCAGGAGGGCTTGGTTCAGGCCCATGGCTAAATAAAATGCATCACCATTCACAAAGGTAAAATTTGTAATAGTTGACAGTGGATCACTAACCCCGACTCTTCTGATTTTCAGATCATGGTAAGATAGCCATTTCTTTTGATGAAAAATAAACCAAATGTATGAACAGAATGTGATTGTGTTGTCAATATTAGTCAGCAGTAGGGATGGAGGAACACATACTGTCTAACAGAGGATGGTTTGCAAGACCTGATTCTGCAGCATTGAAATCAAATGTAGCTGTGTCAGGCCTTGGCACAGTGCAGGGGCTGATCACTCCTCTTCCCCCCTCAATAGCAGGATGCCAAAATGGGGGGAGGGAGAGGGAGTTCTTCCATTACACCAGCTCCTCCCCACTCTGAAACAGAACCACCCCCCATATCGTACTGTGGCAGAAATGCTACAGCCCTAGGCCCTGGCGTATTGATACCACATATCCTGAGATCTAAGTAATAAAGGGTAGAGCCATGCGATTAAAATCTATGTATCGTGGACTATTAACTGCTTTACCTTTACTTCTCCCACTAATTCACGCCCACAAGGACTACCACAAGTTTCCTAGAAGCCTCAAACAGCTGTCAGAAAACATAATACACCCTGCCAGAGATAATTGCTCCTTTCTCCTCCTCATCCTTTCTCTAATACAGAATTTGCCTCTGGATGAGTGACCTGTGCTGGAGCATCAGGCCCTTAATAAGATGGAGAATGAGACACACAAAAATAGAACACTGTCCCTTTAAGACATTGGCGTCTCAGCATAGAGTCGTCTTGAACTGGCCAGTTTGGAGAATCTCAGCTTCATCTCATAGACGGGTCCACAGAGCAACCCCAGCTGTCTCTCTTCAGCTCACTAACACACTTAGCTGACCGTCTCAGATCAACAATATAGTTTTCCATCAGAGTCATCAGGGTAGGAGGCAGGGAGATACAACTGGATGAAGAAAGGGATTTAATATTAGTACATTATAGACAGCAGGACAACATAAGACAACTTGAGCCATTTCGTATGACCAGCTGCATTATAGAAGATGTAGTTGTTCAGCCCAGGAGCCCAGCCCATAGGAGAGAATGGAGGCATGAAACATTCACATGAGAGCTCCCATGAGGCACTGCAGCACTATAGAAGGATGCTGTTTAATGCTGAACTGTCTCAAAACATTCAGGTTGAACCTACCCAAAACAAAATACTTTGTTTCAGTTTTCCTGATGGGAAATTGAAACAGTTCCACAAAATCAAAATTTTCCTGGGGAAATTTCCTATTTTGCAGAAACTGCATTTTCCTTTAATGTCCACTTGACACAGCTGTTTGGGAATTCTGCACTTAGCTTCAAGCCATTCCTCCTTGGCCTACTGTCTTCTGAGACTTGTGACTATAATATTGTTACCTTACAGCTTATTCCATATCTACCAGTTTTCAATAAGAAATAGTAATTAGTGGCTATAGAGGACCAGCAGCAATTGAGACTATTTAATGTTAAACTGAGCCCGTACAAAGCAATATTGAAGAACAATATTTACTGTAACTTTTATATCTCTGCAACTGGAAAATAAGTCTCAAAGACTCATAGATTTTAAGGCCAGAAGGGACCATCATGATCATCTTGTCTGATCTTCTGCACATTGCAGACCACAGAACCTCACTCACCCACTCCTGTAATAGACCCCTAACCTCTGGTTGAATTACTGAAGTCCATGATTTACATGAGTTTATACTTGATCATCAGTTTACACTAGTTAAAACCTGCAAGTGCCCATACCCCATGCTGCACAGGAAGATGAACAACACCAGTTTCTGCCAATCTGACCTGGGGAAAATTCCTTCTCAACCCCATATATGGCAATTTAGTCCCTGAGCATGTGGGGACACAGCCAGACACCTGGGAAAAAATTCTCTGTAGTAACTCAAAGCCCTCCCCATCTAGTGTTCCATCACCAACTGTTGGGAGATGTTTGCTGCTAGCAGTCACAGATCAGCTACGTGCCATTGGCAGTCTCATCATACCTCCCCTCCAAAAACTTGTCAAGCTCAGTCTTGAAACAAGTTAGGTTTTTGGGCCCCCACTGCTCCCCTTGGAAGGTTGTTTCAGAACTTCAATCCTCTGATGGTTAGAAATCTTCATCTAATTGCAAGCCTAAACTTGCTGATGGCCAGTTTGTATCTATTTGTTCTTGTGTCCACACTGGCACATAACTTAAATAATTCCTCTCTTGCTAGTATTCATCCCTCTGATGTATTTATAGAGAGCAATCATATCTCCCCTCAGCTTTCTTTTGGTTAGGCTAAATAAGCCAAACTCTTTGAGTCTCCTCTCATAAGGTAGGTTTTCCATTCCTTGGATCATCAAGGGAGACCAGAATTGCACACAGGATTCCAGATGACGGCTTATCAGTACCTTGTATAATGATACTAGCATTTCCCTATCTCTACTGGAAATACCTCACCTGATGCACCTTAGGACTGCATTAGCCTTTTTCGTGGTCACATCACATTAGCAGCTAATAGTCATCCTGTGATCAACCAATACACCCAGGTCTTTATCCTCCTCCATCATTTCTAATTGATAAATCCCCAACTTATAGAAAAATTCTTGTTAGTCCCTAACTGCATGACCTTGCACTTTGCACTATTAAGTTTCATCCCATTTCTATTACTCCAGTATTCAAGGTCATCCAGATCTTCTTGTACGATAGTCTGATCCTCCTCCATATTGCCAATACCTCCCAACTTTGTGTCATCTGCAAATTTTATTAGCACACTTCAACTTTTTGTGCAAGGTCATTATTAAAAATCTTAAATAAGAGTGGTCCCCCACATCACTTTTTTTTTAAAAGTGTGAACATAGCCAGCAGCTTCCTTACCTGAATCATCAAAATTGCCAGAAGACTAAAGTATAATCACAAACTAAGGTTCAAATCCTGCACTCCTCCTACTTAGGCAAAACTTCCAGTGACTTGAACAAAATTTATGTCTGAGCAAAGATAGAATAAAGTTTGCAGGGCTGAGCCTGCTTTTTTCTCTAGTTCTAGAAGGAAGCTATTTCTCAGCCATTCCCTCACAAAATACTAAATTAATGATCCTTTGGATTCCTAGGAATAACAATGAGATATAATCCTCAGGATATGAAGCTGAAATGCGATCACCTATGGAATACTAAATTGCTGGGCAAGTGTAATCTTGCCCACTGAAGAAACTGATCTTTTACTGAACCTCCGCAACACACAGGCTGTTTCTCATGCTACAGATGACTCTCATTTAGTTTTGCTGCCAAAACATAGTATTGCTAGAAATCCAAATGTTAATCACAGTACTTTAAAAGAATGACTGTGTTGTACTGATTGCACAATGCTATGGAAAATCTGTAATTATCAAGCAGCTTCTAAAGCTCATGCTGCAAAACATCTGTTAGTCTATAAGGTGCCACAGGATTCTTTGCTGCTTCTAGTATTACTTTAATTATCAAAATATTATTGACATCAGGAAGTTTAATGAAATAGCTGCTTATTAAATTGGCATTTTAAAAAATGCTATAACAGAGTCTATGGCAAATTTCTAAAATTCCTGTTTTCTTTTGTGACTGTTACAATTCTTCTATTGGCTCCTACAAATAGAGACTTACATATAAATTGGAGGGTAACTAAATTTCTGTTAGAATCAGACTGAGCTTGATAACGGTACTGAAATTTCATTTCATTTCAGTTAGGAAAGGGACTTCTCCTGGTGCCTGGAATACTAACTACTTTTTCAGAATAATAATATTTAACATTTATAGAGCACTTTTACACACAAATCTGAAGGTACTTTACAAAAGTGGATTTTATTATCTTCGTTTTGTTTTGGTGAAATGGAGACACAAAGAAGTTAAAGCCAAAGTTAGCAATAGCCTTGGCTGAAACTCAGCATTTCTATTCTGACATTTAAAAATTTACTTTTGTCCTAAATCAGAATGAAAAGTGGAAATTTCCCATGAAACAACATTTCCCCAAAATTTTGTTTCACAAATATTGAAATAATTTTATTGAAGATCTTTCTTGGAACTTTGTTTTGACTATTATAATATAAAATTTTAAAGGAAGCCCTTCAGCCTTATTAAAATGAAATGTTTTGAGAATTTTTCATCAAATTTTCAATTGAATCGATACAGTCTACAAAATCTTTTTATTAAACTTTTTCAATTTTTTTATAATGAACCAAACAAATTCTAGGTGCCAACATATCAAACTAACAAAAGTACTATACCTCAGGAAAAAAACCCAAGATATTTACACAAGGCTTGGATTCCCATGTATTAATTTAATATTCCCAGCTCATGGATTTTTATGGCACATATCAAAACAAAACCAAAACCCAAAAACTTAAGGAAATCAAAGGGAAGCGGGCCGGGGAAGGGAGACAATGAGAGGGAGTGTGAATTTAATTCCCACTTCTCACCCAAGCCTCCTGTAGTTGATCAGTACCAGGAAACTTTCCAAATGGATTGAAATTTTTCTGGGCTTTGCTGCCAGGTCCTGCAGTTCATTATACCAGCCCATGTGCCTTGGGGAGGATTTACTTTTCTAATGTAGCAACATTTGCTGGCTTGCAACTAGTAAAGCTCTATGTAGTGTGATGGAGCAAGGCCGGATAGCTACAGAAAAGTACTGAGGAACAAGTATGTTAGTCCCAGGCTAAGCAAATCCCTAGTACGATCGGAACCAAAATGGCAGTTGCTCCAGAGTAATCAAGGCACCTGGGGCCAATTAAGAACTTTCTAGAAGGCACCAGAGAGAGCTACATTGATTGGAGCACCTGCAGCCAATCAGGGCAGGTTAATCAAGGCACCTGGAACCAATTAAGAACTTTCTAGAACGTACCGGAGAGAGCTACATTGATTGGAGCACCTGCAGCCAATCAGAGCAGGCTAATCAGGGTACCTGGTATAAAAAGGGGACCTCACTCCAGTCAAGGGAGGAGGAGCCAAAGGAAGGAAGTGTGTATGAGGAGCTGGGGGCCAGAGACACAAGGAACTAAGAACTGAGAAGATGTACTACTGGAGGATTGAGGAGACACCATACAATCAAGCAGTATCAGACACCAGGAGGATCCTATGGTGAGGATAAAGAAGGTGTTTGAAGGAGGCTATGGGGAAGTAGCCCAGGGAGCTGTAGCGGTCAAGCAGCATTATAGAGACTGCTGCAATTCACAGGGCCCTGGGCTGGAACCTGGAGTAGAGGGCGGGCCCGGGTTCCCCCCAAGCCTCACTACTCCTAATCTGACATAGGAGGAGTTGATCCAGACTGTGGGTTTCATCCAAGGGGAAGACCAATGAGGGGAGGAAATCTGCCAATAAGCACAGGACCTACTAGAGAAGAGGAGGAACTTTGCCACAGTAGCCATCGCCTTTGATATGGTGATACTTGCATACTAGGTCCCAAACCCAGTACATGGAGGCTATCTGCTCTCAGTTCAAGTGAATTCTCTGGATCATGTTAATTCTGGTTTTAATACCATCCCAGAAGCTTGTAACAATAGGGCATGCCCAAAATATATGTGCAAACAGAGCTCCTCACTCCCATACTTCCAGCATTGATCACTGCAGTAGCTTTAATTTTGCAAAGTGGGGTGCATTTGGGGTGACCAATGCACTCTAAAGATTTTTTTAATGAGATGTCATTGGCGTTAAAATCTTGTATTGCTCTATTCCAATGTGGAGGTGAGGTATTCATAGACAATTATTTACTCCATTTTTTTTGTCATTACATCTCTAATTCATTGGTGGGGCATTAGGAACTCCTACAGTGTAGCTGCCAGTCTGGGGAAATAGTATACCTCTCTTTAAAATGTGAGGAATTCTGGTGCTTTGGCCATTGCAAATGCTTCCAAGCTGAATTCTGAGGTGAGGAGGTGACAAATTTGAATATGTTGCCAGAAGGCTGTATCATAGTTGGAGAGAAGTAAAAGCAGCTATTAATTGGGATATATACATGTAACATTCTGAATTTCATCCAGTTTTCAACTTCATTCCCTCCAGTTTTTTCCATGGGAGTCCCTCTGATTGGGGCCGCTACATGGAATGAAGGGTGGAGTTTGTGTTGGCATGCTAAATTGGCGCATATCTGACAGGCCACATGGATTGTGGGGATTTGATCTGTTTTTTTTTTAATATCTACAGTATACCGAGAACAGGATAGCTGTGGGGACAGCTCCTTCTTGATACTCACCCATGCAGGTATCTTATTTGTGATAGCATATGTCCATTGCACAGCCTTGTTTATTATAAAAGTGTAATAATATTGCCTCAGATTTGGAAATCTAACCCCTCTAGTTTAACTAGCAACTGAAGTTTCTTAAGGGAGATGAGTGGGCAGTTCCCTGTTCTCCATACATTTTTTTGTAAGGATATCATTGCTTTTGGAAAAGAGTGTTGGGGTATTTCGAGTGGGAGTCTGCTTAGTACATATATTAATCTAGATACTGCATTCATTTTTATCAGGTTTATTTTTCTCCAAAGGTCGAGGAGAAAAGCTTCCCATTGAATCATCTCACATGATTTGTGTGATAATCAGGTCTAAATTGATTTTAGCTATTTGCTTTAACGCTCTGGAGATTAGAAGTCCTAGATACTTTAATGCCATTGGAAATCCCACTGACTAAGCAAGACCAGATAAGTATATTTGGTTAGTTTTAAAGTCTCAGACTTGTCCAGTTAATCTTATATGTGGACAAGCCCCTGGACCTTTCAATGAGTTTCAATTGGGGAATCAACCTTTGTGAGTTAGAGAGTAGAATTAGCCCACTGTCTGAATACAGCATATATTTTTTTCTTTCCACAGAGCCCCAGATTGTGCATGCCAGCAGGTCCAGAACTATGCTGAAGAACAGCAAGGGTCAGTGGGCAGTCCTGCCTTGTTCCCCTCTGTAATGAGAATGGTTCTGAAATACTCTTGGGTGATCACCCAAGATGGGGGTCAGGATAGAGCAATTTAATCCAATTGATAAAGTGGTCACTAAATCCCATTCTCTCATGGACTATAAAAACATAATTCCAAGCAACTCAATCAAAGGCTTTTTCAGAGTCTAGTGATGCTACTAAAGGTTCCTGTGAGTGTTGTGAGGTTGCAATCATATCAATGAGCTGCCAATGAGTTTTACACAGTCATTCTTCTCTCAAAGATGTGAAGATTCAGGTGTCAGCCTTTAGGAATTCTTGAAACGATAATACTACATGCAGAAAAAAATCCATTATCTTACACACACCAAAAAAAAAAGCCTCAGAAGGATTATGAAATATCAGTGTTTTTGTCTGTAAGTACCTAATTCATTCAATTTAAGTTCTGCTAATCTTTTTTTTTTTAAACTGACCTGATGTGTTACAAATTTGTGTACATTTCAATAGGAACCAGTTCTGTAGTCATTAAAAAAAGGAAAAGATTAGTTATATGTAGTAGAGTCCTCAAGAGTTGCAAACCAGTTTTAAATCCTACAAAGCAATAGTCTGTAACTATGTTAAGTGGTTTTTTCACAACATTACTGATGAGAACATTTGAATTCTTCCTACATTAAAAGAGTTCATCAGGTACCAAATAGGAAACTTTTTTAAGTTCATCTGATGCCATCAGAACAACAGTGCAGATATCAGAAAGTTTGGATTATGTATACATTTTCAAAGGACAAAAATCACATTAAAATAATACATACTCAAAAACAAAGATCCTGCCCCCTCCTGTACCCCAAAACCTTCATCCCCAGCCCCACCCCAGAGCCCACACCCCCAGCTGGAGCCCTAACCCCTCACACCACAACCTCCTGCCCCAGCCCGAAGCACCCTCTCACACCCTGAACCCCTCATTTCTGGCCTCACCCCAGAGTCCGTACCCCCAGCTGGAGCCCTCCCCCATCCCCCATCCAACTGCCTGCCACAGCCCAGTAAAAGTAAGTGAAGGTAGGGGAGAGTGAGCGATGGAGGAAGGGGGATGGAGTGAGTGTGGGGGGGCCTCGGAGAAGGGGAGGGGTAGGGGTGAGGCCTCGGGGCAAGGGTGTTCAGTTTTGGGCAATTAGAAAGTTGGCAACCCAAGCCTGTAGTATTAGTTTAGGACAAAAATATATGTCTTACATTTTGTTTTTTGTGAAAACTGTGAGCCAAATATGACCTGATAATGTCTTTTTAATGGCTTGATAATGGCTTCTGCAGCAGATTGGAGAGGAAGGATTGTCTAGTGGTTAGAGTGATAACTGGGACTCAGAAGATTCCCCCCGGGGGGGTCATGATCTGACCAAAAGTGGAGTTATAGGAATATAAACTAAAGCTCTGGGCCTAAAAATTTATGTTTATGCTTTACACACATGAGTAGTCTCAAAGACTAAATCTTTGCAGGATTGCAGTGTCAAACCCATACAGTACGATAGCCACAGAAAAAGTGAAATTCTTACAGGTAATTTAAAGTTTGGATGATATATAAATAAGCAATGGAAAATGACAGGATAGTACTAATCATAGGTAAGGATTTTTTTTCAATTTAAGATGACGGGGCCAACAGCCCAGCCATACAACCCTCATGGAAAAAACAGACAGACAAACCAAACAAGCCTTGTACCAAGACCCTCTAGTTCCAGCCATGTGATCCATAGCTATGCTCTCTGAAACCTCCATTTGTCACTTCTGTTTGTCTGCTTTAACTTAAAGGAGATGTCATTCTATTTGTTGTATACTGTACCTTTAAGTGTGCAGACTTCTCCTTGTCTGCAGCAGGGACAGATGCCATTTTGTGTGTTAGTTTCCTTGTAGAATGCCAGAGGGAGTCACCCTCAGAGATACAGGGACAGTGAAGGCAGTATCAAAGAAGCTCATTTTATTTGTTCTTGATTTGTGTAGAATTGGAAATCAATACAGAAAGGATATACTGGACTACAGAAAACCTGAGAAGAATGGGTGGTAGTGATCAGACAGCCCAGGCTAGACTGGAGCCAAATGGAAACATTTTGTTAGGTAATTACACTACTCTGGTGGAGTTTACACCCTATATAATTTACAGCATTCCAGCATGCTTCTCCTCTATCTTACAAATCCCAAATATGCTCCCAAATACTTACAAGAATTATAAATTCAAAACACATTTAAAATAAACAGAAAAATATTTACATTTATCATAGAAAATAACCACAATATATTAAAACAATCTATTAGTATGTCTATATTCTGTCAATTTCAATCAAATTTTCATGTGACTGGCTATTTAGCTAAGGTAATTATCTGCCAAATACACATAATTGAGGTCAAATGTCTATTCTCTAAACTGCAAAGTCATAACAAGATTAGATGTAACATTGATGGTAGCTAGCTAGGAGATAGTAAGGCTAAATACATTTTAACATTGTTATATTTATATAGCACTTTCCTCTAGATGTCCTGTGGCACCTGTGATGGGGCAAGGCCAGATGGCTATAGAAAATTAGTCCTTTTGAGTACCGGGACATGGGCGAACACTAGCTCACCCACTGCTAAAAGCCCCTCCTCCAGCCTAGGGAGGGGCCATGAAACCCGGAACCCAACTGAGTTCGGGGGACAACAAAGGCAACAACAGGAACAGGCGTGGGGGTCAAAGGGCTATAGAAAATTAGTAGGAGATAGATATATTAGCCCCAGGTTAAACAAATCCCTGGAACCAGGATAAGTAAATGGCAGCTGCTCCAGGTCAGTTAAGACACCTGGGGCCAATTAAGATCTTTCCAGAAGGCAATGGAGATTGCTAGGTTGATTGGGACACCTGAAGCCAATCAGGGGCTGGCTGAAACTAGTTAAAGCCTCCCAGTTAGTCAGGTGGGCGTGCATGTCAGGAGCTGTGATAAGTTGCGCTGTTGGAGAGACTGAGCTGTATACACCATATCAGGCACAAGGAAGGAGACCCTGAGGTAAGGGTGAAGTGGAGCTTGAGGAAGTGGGGGCTGCTGTGGGGAAGCAGCCCAAGGAATTGTACGTGTCCTATTCCTAAAAGGTCAGCTACCATAGCTGATACTATTAGGGTCTCTGGGCTGGAGCCCAGAGTAAAGGGTTGGCCCGGGCTCCCCCCCACTTTTCCCCCTGATTAATCACTGAGACTGGGAGACAACAGAGACTGTGCAAGGGAGGATAGCTTCTCCTCACCTCCCTCGCTGGCTTATGATGAAAATGACTCAGTAGACTGTGACCCTTGTCTCTAGAGAGAGAAGGGCTAAGGGGAGGGTCACAGTGAGCCTCTGAGGCTAACAAAATCCGTCAGGAAATGCAGGACCCACGGAGACAAGGACAGAGATTTGTCACACACCTTATAGACTAACAGATGTACTGGAGCATAAGCTTTTGTCATGCGTCCGATGAAGTGGGTGTTCACGCACGAAAGCTCATGCTCCAATACATCTGTTAGTCTATAAGGTGCCACAGGACTCTTTGTTGCTTTTTACAGATCCAAACTAACATGGCTACCCCTCTGATACTTTCCTCTAGATGAATCCTAAATGTTTGATATAATTTACTAACTGATTATTAGAACCGGTCAAAAATCAGGAAGGCTAAGACAATTAATGCCCCTATTCTTGTCATGGAATCTTTAACCACCAGAAGTGGTTAGGACCTCAGTTTTGTGTCTCATCTGAAAGACAGCAGCACCAGCAATGCATCATTTCATTAGTGACTCAGAGGAAAGCATGCCACCAACTGACAGCATCTCCTCCAGCAGCACCATGGCTTTCCCCAAAGATCTCCCATCCAAGCACTCAAGACAGCCTACTTACAATGGATGAAATCTTGGCCTCATGGAAGTCAATGGGAGTTTTGCCATTAACTTAAACGTGACCAGGATTTCACCATCTGTCTTTGAGACCTGTCCAGACAACAGCTAGAGGTGGTATAACTAAATGATCCTCTTTGGGCATGGTATCATGATAGGTGGGAAGGTGAATTGCTAAATATGCCCTCTGAAAAGTTAAACTTTCAAATTATCCTCTGGAAATAGACAAATAGCTCTTCATTGTGTGACATAAGTAGGGCCCCATAAAGTGGTTATTTTAGTATAATTTAAAAATACAACTATTTACAAGTGGAATATACACCAGAAATTTACACACCTCCCCTAACAATCAGAAGAGGGCCTAAACCAAAACTGTGATCTGGATAACCCTGAACTTGGAGAAAGTTCAGCTTTGGATCTAAATCTAGAGTTTCCATTTTGTCTTGGGACCATCTCTGCTAACAGTGGGTCAAATCCTGCAGTCAGTAGCCCCCATGAAGCAAAACAGTAGCTAGCCATGTTTCCTCCTTGGCAACCTCAACAGGTGAATAACACTCTTTAATTGGTTGCATGCACAAATTAGCAGCCTTTGACAGGACTATGAAATGAACAAATGCATCACACTATGCTAACTATGTCAAATTAGACAAAATATAAAGTAATGCACATTGGAAAACATAATCCCAACTATACATACAAAACGATGGGATCTAAATTAGCTGTTACCACTCAAGAAAGGGATCTTGGAGTCATTGTGGATAGTTCTCTGGAAAAATCCTCTCAATATGCAGTGCCAGTCAAAGAAGCTAACAGACTGTTAGGAACCATTAGGAAAGGGACAGATTATAAAACAGACAATATCATAATGCCATTATATAAATCCACGGTATACCACCTGTTGAATACTGCATGCAATTCTGGTTGCCTCATATTAGAATTGGAAAAGGTACAGAAAAGGGCAACAAAAATGATTAAGGGTTTGGAACAAGTTTATGAGGAGAGATTAAAACAGTGGTTTCTCAAACTTTTGAACTGGTGACCCCTTTCACATAGCAAGCCTCTGCGTGCAATTTCCCCCCTTTACAAATTCAAAACACTTTTTTATATATCTAATACCATTATAAATGCTGGATTCAAAGCAGGGTTTAGGGTGGAGTCTGACAGCTCGCAACCCTCCATGTCCCGACCCCCAGTTTGAGAACCCCTGGATTAAAAGACTAGGACTTTTCAGCTTGGAAAAGAGACTACTGTTAACCATGCCTCAGTGGGTCACAACTGAGAATATCAAATTTAGGACAAACTGCTAAGAAATGGGGAAGATACAGCCCAAAACTGGTGGTTATTCCCCAATAAGGTATACCAAACCAGCAACAAAAGTAAACTTCTCTTTTACCACACTGGCTAACAAGAAGTCATAAAAGCAGTTTCCTTAGACATTCCAGTCTCTGTATTACCACAGAAAAGACTTCTTCAACAAAGCAATCAATCTGTGGAACTCGTTGCCAGGGAATTTTGTGAAGGCCAAAACTACAATTGGGTTAAA
This sequence comes from Mauremys reevesii, assembly GCF_016161935.1. Classification (NCBI taxonomy): domain Eukaryota; kingdom Metazoa; phylum Chordata; order Testudines; family Geoemydidae; genus Mauremys; species Mauremys reevesii. The sequence goes on from NC_052624.1 coordinate 253,476,070, forward strand.
AAAGAATTAGATAAGTTCCTGGAGGATGTCAATGGCTATTATCCAAGTTGGTCAAGGACGCAACCTCATATGCTGGGTGTCCCTAAACCTTTGACTTACAGAAGCTGAGGCTTGATGCAGGGCATGGATCACTTGTTAAATTGCCCTATTCTATTCATTCCCTCTGAAGCACCTGGCATTGGCCACTGTCGGAAGACAGGATACCGGGCTAGATGGACCACTGGTCTGACTCAGTATGGCCATTCTTACGTTACTTATTACCAAAATATTATAGTCAGCTGTTTGCTAACAGCTGATTTTCTGAACACCTCTGTAGCGAGGAGGCATGGCCTCCCTCAGAGATTGACAGAGGGACCACAACATGCCCCCAGTGGGTTAAACCAGGAGAGCCACATCCCCCTCACCGGAAGTGGAAGGGCAGGACAGGAAGGGGAAGTACAAAAGCTGGAGCCACCACAGGAGATGGCTGCATCCCACCTGCTGCTGGACCCTAAAGAGGAGCTGCCAGGGCTGCTTCCTAAGGACTGGCCAAAGCTCTTAGTACTGCTGGCCAACCAAGTCATTGAGGAGTTGCTGGGGCTGCCGCCTGAGGACTGGCTGGATCTACTCTGGCTGCTGGCTGACTGAGATGTCGAGGAGCTGCTGGGGCTGCCACCTACGGACTGGCCAGAGCTCCCTGAGGCGATAGACACAGGTGCAACCGAGGGGGAGAGTAGGAAACAGCCCAGAGAAACCAGGCAACAGTCTGGTTTGGAGATGGCCTGATACAAGGTCAGCGTGTTGTGGGCGGATCCCCGCTGACTCAGTGGCAGAACACTCTGCCACTGTTAGGGCCCTGGGCTGGGATGCGGTGGAGCTGCGCAGGTGCATGTCCCCCTGTCACCCTACCTTTGGGGTGGCAGTACTCCCCGTCCTTAGGACACGAGGACTGCGCTCCTCAGGCAATCCTGCCTGAGCACCATAGACTCTCTTGGTGCTCAACCCTACCCGTGCCCATAGACTGTTATTGGTGCTCAACCCTGCCTGAGCCCCTAGACTCTCTTGGTGCTCACTCTTACTTGAGTCTCTAGACTTTATAGTGCTTACCCCTACTGGGACTCATAGACTGCATAGCCATGTTGTACTGATAGCAGGCCAGAACCCACTCAGAACATTGCTGCCCCACCCTGACTGGGCCTGGGGCTCATAGACTGCCGTACTGTTCTGCCTGGCAGAAGGAGCTAATTCCCTCCTTTGAGCAGGTATGCAACAGCAAGGAGGCATGGTCTCCTTCAGATAGTGACAGAGAGGGACGTCCACACTGCCTACAAGCCCTTTTGTTTATTTACTACCAGCTACATGTTATATTTTACGATACATCCTTAATTAGTCAGTTGTTATTGTACATGAACTTTAAAATGATTTTATTTACAATTAGCATTGGCCCAGAAACATCCACTATTTTGGCCTAATCATCCTTTTCATCTCCTAAGAAAAGGGGATGATGACCTTTAGGTTAGGGGTAAAGTATTGGGTTTGGTGCCAAATCTATTGGATGCACTATAAATAGGCAGATGGATTTTTTTTAAATACATTATAAGTATTGTATGAAGTGACTTTTTTGAAAGTGGCTTTTATATTACCAGTTAATTATCACCTGAATCTGTCAGAAGAGAAAAAAGCTCATCATTTTAAAATATGAAAAATATAGAAAACTGTGATACACTCTACTTCTACGTCCGCAGCTAACATCAAATGAAAATATTGAACAGGAGGTTAAAATTATTATCTCCAAGAGATTATATAAATAGGAAAGATGCAATTCTGTAAAGTGGTTGGCAATCCCTAAAATGCTAAGTTTCAAACCATGTAGGAAAGCAAAACACACTGTGAGGTCATATTAAGGGAAGGTAAAGGATGAAGCACTAAATGGGAACAGGAAAAATCAAAGTGGTTTTGTACTGCATTACCTGGGTGTCAAAAACCTTAACTCTAGTGGATAAAATACTCTTGATATAATCTGTACCCTATACTATGTTTGCATATATGTGTGTATATGCTGGCAGCTATTTCATATATAAGCACAAATAGAAAAAAGTACAAACATACACACATAATATGAAGCCCTGCTTCCTGTATTCACATACCAAGTATACCTGTTTAGAATATTAGGGGCATATTCTCAGCTGGTATAAATTGCCATAAACTGTCATAATTCCTTTGAAGTCAATGGAGCTATGACAATTTATACTAGCTGAGGATCTGCCCCTTAGTTTTCAGACAAATTCCTTGTACTTGGACACTGCTGCTATTATTAATTATATTATTATTATTATTATTAAATGTGTATTGCAGTAGCACCTAGAGGCCTCGGTAAATTGGAAGCTGCATTGTGCCAGACAATCTGCAGATATATACTAAATTACAGTCACTGCCCAAAAGAGTTTACAGTTTAGAAGAAAAGACATGACAGATGAGTGAGACAAACAAGCAAGCTGTGAGGTAGGAGGATGAAGTAACAACAGGATGATTTAATACAGGCTAGCTGTGTACATATAAGAAGTCAGTGGGAGTAGCGATCACAGGAAACACAGTATGTTCACTACAGCCAGTGAACTATTCACAGTTAAGAGGGAAAATTTAGTGTATTTTCTTGTTCTCTTACTACTGGAAACAAAGTGGATTTTTGTAAATGTTTGTTCATTACTGTGTTCCTGTTTCAGATGTTCACAATATTTTATAATCCCTTCCCACAAAAGGCTGATTTTCTGTTTGCAAAAATGTTCACAGATTCTGTAAATCTCAAGGATACTTATGGGAATACATGTTTGTGTGCAGTTTGGCAACCGAAGTGTTGGACCAGATATTGTCTACACATCTTGAAAATGTATTTGCATAAAAGTGAACACAACTTACGCAGCTATATTTATATTTATTTCTTTTCATTTCTTACATTTCATTTCTACATTTCTCCTTTATAAAAGTTTCAGCAATCCTGTAAGTGGAAGCAATACCTTGTGACTTACCTAGTGAAGCACATAACATGAGTAATGAAGAACAAATAACAAATAGAGATATAGCTAAAGTGCCTGATAGGGAAACAATTCAAAGGTCTTCAAACAATCATATGTAAAAATTAGGGCTGTCAAGTGATTAAAAAATTGATTTTGATTAATCATGCGATTAAATAAATGAATCATGATTAATTGCACGATTAATCGCGCTGTTAAACAATAACAGAATATCATTTATTTAAATATTTTTGGATATTTTCCACATTTTCAAATATATTGATTTCAATTACAACACAGAATACAAAGTGTACAGTGCTCACTTTATATTTATATTTATAATTATAATACAAGGACTGTAGTGCAATTTCTTTATCGTGAAAGTTGAACTTACAAATGTAGAGTTATATACAAAAAATAACTGCATTAAAAAATAAAACAATGTAAAACTTCAGAGCAGGGATCAGCAACCTTTGGCACATGGCCTGCCAGGGTAAGCACCGTGGCGGACCAGGCCAGTTTGTTTACCTGCCTCGTCCACAGGTTCAGCCGATCATGGCTCCTGCTGGCCGCAGTTCGCCGTCTCAAGCCAATGGGGTGGCGGGAAGTGGCACAGGCCGAGAGATGTACTCGCTGCCACTTCCTGCCACCCCCATTGGCCTGGAGTGGTGAACTGCGGCCAGTGGGAGCCGCGATCAGTCGAACCTGTGAATGCGGCAGGTAAACAAACCGGCCCAGCCCCCTAGAGTGCTTACCCTGGCGGCCTGCATGCCAAAGGTTGCCAATCCCTGCTTTAGAGCCTACAAGTCCACTCAGTCCTCCTTCTTGTTCAGCCAATTGCTCAGACAAATAAGTTTGTTGACATTTGCAGGAGATAATGCTGCCTACTTCTTGTTTACGTTGTCACCTGAAAGTGAGAACAAGCGTTCACATGTTACTGTTGTAGCTGGCATTGTAAGATATTTACGTGCCAGATGCACTAAAGATTCATATGTCCCTTCATGCTTCAACCACTATTCCAGAGGACATGCATCCATGGTGATAATAGGTTCTGCTAGATAACAATCCAAAGCAGTGCAGACCAATGCATGTTCATTGCTGAGTCAGATGCCACCAGCAGAAGGTTGATTTTCTTGTTTGGTGGTTTGGGTTCTGTAGTTTTACATCGGAGTGTTGCTCTTTTAAGACTTCTAAAACATGCTCCACACCCTGACCCTCTCAGATTTAGGAAGGCACATTCACAGGGCTGGCCTTACCATGAGGTGAACTGAGGAGGCCGCCTCAGGTGCCAGACTGTGGGGGGCGGGTGGGAGTGGGATGCCACTAGGACCCAGAGTGTAGAAAATTGTGTGTGATGCTGGTGCATATGTATTCTCTCTGCTCTAGATGCACAGAGATGGTTGAGTGCTGTGCTGGGGGAAGGAGGGCACAAGAGACATAACTGGCAGGCAGGAGAAAAGGTGAGAGGGAATAACAGAAAGCAGCAGGAGCTGCAGGGAGAGAGAGGAGGAGGAGCCTCTTATGTTCCTCTCTATCACCCCCAGGAGCCTGGACTGATTAACCCCAGCTTCTCAGGGAGCTTCCTGTTTCCTGCTGCTTCCCTGAACCCACTTGAGGAGAACAGGCAGTCACCTGAAGTAGTAGAAGCCAGTTAGGTCCTTAAGACGCTGATATCTTCCCTCACTCAGGCCCTGCTACCAGCCTGCTTATTTGTCTCCTTCAACTGAGTGTTGAGAGCCACTATAGCTGGCACAGAACAGCAGTCATGAGTGAAAGCAGAAAACGCCCCTCTGGGGCAGCATTCAGAAAAAGAAAATGCAAGGGAAGCTTTTCTAGCTAAGCAGGAAGGAGCTCTCCTGAGATACATAGACACAAATGTTCATGGGGAGCCTTCCAGCCCCAGTGAGGATGTGGGTGGTGAGGAGATTCCTAATCTTCCAGTTAGTCAGAGTGCAGGTGACCTGGCAGCTACTGCAGCATCCATATCTCCATCTCAAACTTTCTTCCTGAAGAAAAGTGTAGATCAGAGAAGAGTGTGGTGGAGGTGCAAGAAACAGCTGCTGCTGAGTATAGTTGCTTACATCTAGATGATCCAGGACTGTGGACCCACTTGAGCAGTAGCCTGAGGGACTTCCTTGTACTGCATGGGACACAGCAAATGAAAAACATCATGTTCCCCAAAGACAATGAAAATAGAAGTTTCCATCCAACACATTACTGGCGTGAAATCCCCAATGGTGACAAAGTGGAGAGGCCATGGCTTATGTACTAAAAAAACCCAGAATGCTGCATACTGTTTTTGTTGCAAACTCTTCCAGTCTAATGTTCGAGTCACATTGGGTTCTACAGGGACAAAGGACTGGAAAAATCTTGCTAGAAATCTGGCATGCCATGAGAAGGCAGCAAATCACCAGAGAGCATTCCATAGGTGGAAAGAGCTTGAGATGAGGCCAAGGTTAAAGGCCCCCATAGCTGATCAGCATCAAGAGAAGATTGCATCAGAGTCTCTTTACTGGCAAAATGTTCTGAAAAGGCTCATTTCCATTGTGAGAATGCTTGCTACCCAAAACCTAGCACTGCGTTGCACTTCAGATCAGCTCTATGTGCCAAACAATGGAAACTTCCTTAAAATTGTGGAGCTGATGGCTGAGTTTGACGCTGTACTCCAGGAGCATCTAAGAAGAGTCACTACCCAAGAAATGTTCACACACCACTACCTTGGAAAAACAATTCAAAATGAGATCATACAGTTACTGGCAACAAAAGTCAAACAGAAGATTGTGGCAGATCTGAAGTCAGCAAGATATTACTCTGTTATTTTGGACTGCACACCTGACATCAGCCATATGGAACAAATTACTTTAATAGTGAGTTTTGTAACAACAACAGAACCTAGTGAAAATGTCCCTGCAATGGTGACTGTCCGAGAGCATTTTCTAGAATGTATTGACATTAAGAACATTGATGATACTACAGGAGCTGGTATGACAAATGTGCTTCTTAAAAAGCTGGAAGATACGGGAATTGCGATAGCTGACATGAGATGTCAGGGCTACAATAATGGTGCCAACATAAGAGGAAAGAGCAGAGGAGGGCAGACACGGATCCGAGAGTTAAACCCTCGAGGTTTTTTTTGTCCCATGCAGTTCTCATTCATTGAACTTGGTGGTCAGTATTGCAGCATCAGCTTCTAGTGAGGCTGCTGAATTTTTTAATGTAATTTAAATTTTTAGATTTGTTTAGACTACTCCTCTGATACATATTCAGGAACTACTGAAAATAAAACGCAAACTATTATGACTAGTAAGTTACACAAACATGTAAAATAAAATCCAGATTTCAATGTGAATTGCCTCCATTCAAAGCGACAGAAGAATTGTACTTGATTGGTCACCTAAATTACATGATATTGCTTCTACGCTGTCTAAACTCATACTTTTCACACAAATCTTTGTGCAAACACATATTCACATGAGCATTCCCAAGATGATCATTTTACGTATATGAAGAATATGTTGTCCTTGATAATTCCTACACTAGTTTGATGAAAGGGAATACACAACAGCAACATTAGTTTCATAAAAGCAAACAAATGGGGAGAGTAAATAAAGATTGTATAGCCCAGTAAGGCTTCTTTCCTCTTTAGTGCTCCATTTCTCCATCGTCCCATGCAATCCTTTCTCAAATGACCCCCCAGTACATTTATTTAGAAACCTCTCCTAATATAGCTATTGCACGCATTACTGATTCTCCACTTGAAAATGTTATGTAGCCTGTGAACACGTTAACCAGTTTACTGTAGGTATAGCTATCTGTATCATTTATATAGATTAGAAACAGTAGTGGTCTGAGTACAAAGCTCTGTGGGACTCAAAATAACTGCCTGCCATTTGGATTGTAGTTCTTTTATTTCTTATTGTTAACCAGTTCTTAGACTAATCCTGTGCTTTTATCCTGGATGTTGGTGGTACACTTTGTAAGCCAAGATGAAGAATCCTATGATTCATAGTTTATGCTATCTGAAAACACAAATGCATTAGATCATAAAGCCTGCTGTTACCACTTTCTCAGTAGTGTCCTAAACATAAAGTTACAAAAAGTCAGTGTAGTCTCTTGCCTGGTTCATGCTGATTATTACCTAATAAATACAGTCTTCTTCTTCTTAGCGTATGTGCAACGAGCCTCAGGTGGCATGTGAGCAGGATTCATCACCAGATTTGGTCCACTGGTTGCGGCATTATGGCAGAGGCAAAGTTTGTGAAAGATTTGAAAGAAAGTGTGGATTCTTTCTGGATCCCAACAGGGACTTTTCCTGTGTATAAGGGGCAGTGTGGGAGAAAGCATGAAAGTACTGCAGAACATTAGTGAATGACAAAGACTGGTGTAGCTGATAGAAAAAACAAGGTGGTGGGGAGGAGGGGTCAATGTCATGATAAAATATTAGATTTGATAGTTAGGGTGCAGCTAAAAGATTAAAAGCCTTAAAGATGAACACAGGAAGCTTGTGACTGAATGTGGAGAATTGGGAGCCGGTGCTTTAACTGTTTGAAAAGCCTTGTGTAGTGTAGGCTTTAATATGAAAACAACAAGCAGATCTAATGGCTCCTAACTTCCTATTTGAACACAAAGTTGTAAAATAAGCAGAACGGTGGGTGCTGGTGTCCATATCTGGCTTATACACGCTTTTGAAAATCCTGCAAAAACAATCTTAGATCATACCTTGCAACAGAAGATAATTACATTTTTTTCCCCCTAAGAACCATTTCAGGGTACATCCTTGTTCTGTCTTTTACAGAATATTACTGTTAGGACTGATCAGGTTGTTGTTTCTCTTATTTAGACTTCAATATCACATTGTGGCATTGTGTGTTCAAGGTCAATAGTCATGCTATGCTGTAATCCGTAGACTCCATAGTAAAAGAGGTACTAGCAGTGCCCTGCAGAGCTGTTAAGCAAGGTCAGTTTGTGCAAAATAAAGGTCTGTTATACCCAGCAGTATCTTTTAACACTTGGTGGGAGCGCTTGTCCAAAATGTTTCCTGCCGGCTGAAACTCAATATAAAAGGTCTCTGAGCAAATTGTTCCACATGTTTTAGAAAGGAAGAAATAACAAATGTTAGGCTGCTAAATTATCATGTAGGAATAAAATATATTAATGAGAACTGTATATGTTTCATCCCTTGATAGCCCATCATCTTAGTTAACTGTAGTCCTAATGATGAGGAAAGCTCACTTAATTTAAAAACACACACACACACACACACACACACACACACACACCCCACAAGCAGCCTGAAAAGACTTACAAAGGAATAAAATTCTGTACGGAGTACCCTAAATAAAATAAAAATGATAGTCACTGCATTTCATCTTTTATTTCTTCTTTTAATATTTAGATAGGAACTTCTGTATTAAGACCTTAGCTTAGAATTTCACACTTGGTAAAACACCACTTAACTCCTTGGCACTGGCCACCGGCATCCTGTCTAGGAGGAATTTTTCATTATACCATTTCCATTAAGGAGCATTCATTGCCACTCACTCAATAAAATTCATTGGCATCTTCAATGAAGCTACTGCAGGGGTGAATTTAGCAGGCTATATTTATACCAGTGCTCACATCAGAAGGTTATAGGGAGATGCAAGTCATTATTCCATATACATCCTTTTCATTGCTGTTGATTGGGAAATCTGAGAAAAAGCCACCCCAACTCCAGAAATTTTTGTCCAGTTTGTTCATAAGAATCTTAAGACTACTGAACTCAAGTATCATTCTGGCAGTGCAAACAGAATGGAAAGCTACCAGAAGTCCCTTGCTGGAATTCCCCCATCTTATTCTTTAGTGGGTGTATAGCTGGAGTAGCATGCAGTTGTGTGAGGGACATAGCCAAAGCAGGTTGTACTAGCAAACAGATGGCCCTTTGAGGGGGCCCATAGCTAGCTGGTATTGATTAGAGCAGACCTGAGACTTTCATACTAGGGCCAGGATCATAGCCAACACATGTGGGGGCATGCAGGGTCAAGTGCCCTTCCAGATTTCTGCTCAGCCTGATGGGAGTGTGGAGGGAGAGGGGCTCTGTCTTTCTCCTGCTGTGCCTTCCCCCGGTACGTTTGGCCCCTGTTCCTGGCAGCCAGGTGGGGAGCGGAAGGGGCAAGACGGAGCCATTTCTCACATTGGCTGAGGGTGGCTGCTCCAGGTTGCTGCTCTGTGCAGTGTGGTGGCTGCCCGAGAGAACCTGGTGGGGGAGGTGGCAGTGGCCCACCCCCTCTGCCCCCTGCCCAGGCCTGGCTGCTTGGGACAGGCACAGAAGAACCTGGAGTCCCCTTTTTCCACTTCTCTCAGGCATGTTTCTGGCTTGCTCAGCCCCTGTCCCTGGCAGCTGGGCCAGGTGGGGATCAGAGGGGGCCAACGGCTGCCACCTCCCCACCTCGGCTTTTTCTCAGGCAGGTGCCACGCTGTACAGAGTGGCCCCCTCTGCTAGCATCAGGGCCGGCTCTGGCTTTTTTGCCACCCCAAGCAAAAAAAAAAAAAAAAGAAAAAGAAAAGAAAAGAAAAAAACCCTGTGCAGGGGCCGGAGCAGCAAAGGGCGGCCCCTGCACAGGCGGGCTGGGGGACGACAAACCTGCCACTCAGCCGGAGCGGCAAAGGGGAACAAACCTGCCAGCCAGCCTGAACAGCAAAGGGGGAGGGGGGGCGGAAAACCTGCTGGCCGGTTGGAGCAACAAGGGGGGAGGGCGGGAAACAAACCTGCCGACCGGAGCAGCGAAGGGTGGGGGGGGCCACAAAACAACCCCCCCGGCCGGAGCAGCGAAGGGAAGAAAAAACAAAAAAGAAAAAAGAAAAAAAAATACCTGCGGGGCAGCGGGTGCAGGGGGACTCCCAGCCCTGCAGACCCCAGGCAGTGGAGTGCATACCCCAGCTAGCGGGGCGGGAGGAGGAGAGAAGGGGGGCGGCCAGGGCTTCCTTAAGTGGGGCGCTCGCCATGTGGCCCCTCCGGTGGCGCCCCCGTGCCACCTGCTGGGAGGGCTCCGCGCCGCTCCGGTGGGCGGGCAGGGAAGGACGCGGGCTGCTGTGCCGGGCTTGCTGCAGACCTGGCACCACTCCCAGCAGCTTCCCTCCTCCGCGCAGCAAACCAAAAAGAAAAAAACCTGCAGGGGCGGCGGAAGCGGCAAAGCGGAAAAAAAAAAAGCCTTGGACGGAATGCCACCCCTTGGAATCTGCCGCCCCAAGAGCTAGCTTGCTCGGCTGGTGCCTGGAGCCGGCTCTGGCTAGCGTAAGAAGAGCTCTGTCCCACTCAGGCCCAGCTGCCAGGCTGAGTGGCTGAGTGAGCTAGAAACATGCCGTGGGAGGCGAAACAGGAGAAGGACAGAGCCTGCCCTCCCACACAGATAACTCTGGTGGGGTGGGGAGAGTGCAGCGGTCCCTGGGCTGGGTTCAGGGTCACTGGGGAAGGCTCTGGGAGCAGGTTCCCTGGCCTCTGTTCAGCAGGAGGTAGGGGCTTTGCCTGCGCCCCATGCCTCCCCTGTCTGCAAGCTCTGGCAAGACACACATGCTGTGAGGATCCCCAGGCTGGGACTAGCCCCAGCCAGACCCAGAGGCACCTGCTCCCCACTCTGTGGCCCCAGCCCCCCAGGAGCCAGCAGGATTGGCTGTCCTGGCCAAGCAAGGTAGGGGTGGAAGTTCCTCCCAGAGGCAACACATGGAGTGGTCACGTGTTCCCCTTTACATTATGCCCTTCCAGTATCAGGAGACATGAGTCATCTATGACCTGGAAAGAATTGGCCCCAGTACCGGGAGCCACATCCAACTCCCTTGCATTTTCCCCTGTCAGCTGCACTTCTTGAAAGCTGAGAATCTTGGCCTGTCCAAATAGGCTGGGTTGGCTGGCAGGTGCAATAAGACTACTTTGCAGGAATGGGATGGGAGTAAGTGGAAAACGCCCTTACAGAGCTACCCAGGGAGAGACTCTGGGAGTTTAAAAAAATACATGTCAAGTGATGCAATCCAAAATTAAGTATTGTTTTGATCCTGGGATAAAAGTACTAATATTCATAGAATTATAGGGTTAAAAGGGATTGCAAGGGTCATCTAGTCTAACTCCCTGCCAAGATGCAGGATTTGTTGTGTCTAAACCATCCAGGACAGATGGCTATCCAGCCTCCTATTGCATCTGCCAAATCTGGTGTATTCATATTGCAAAGTTTTAAATTAAACTACTTCCAGGTCCAGCATGTCTCTCCAGACCCAGGCCTCTCACCGGCTATGGAGTCATTGTGGAAACTACTTCAGCATCCCACAGCAGACATGGGCTGGCATTTTCATTGTGAGAGACTGATTTGCTGAAAGCTCATAACTCTTTTCTCTCTTTTTGAACTGCCTGCCTCCATAACCAGAGGGGTTATCAGTTCAAGCATTTTGTCTGCAGAGTTTTAGAGATGGCTAGTTTTAGAATAATTAAAAGTCTTGTAACTTCCCCCTTCATTTCTTCCACATCTAAGAACACATCTTCTTACTTGTCTGATTCTAGAGTAAGGGTTGCAGTGATACAGATCTTGGCAGACTTATACTGATTGGCTGACTAGCCACATCTCAGTGAAGCATCAAGATTTCTCAAAAAATCACATCATAACTACCTTCTACAACCATTGTTGTCGACTCTTTATGATTTTGTTATGAGTTTCACAATATTTGGTGATTTTCTTAAAGCCTCCTGAGGAAAAGTAATTACTTAGGAGTTGCAGCTTGGTAGTTCATAATTTACCCTTGACTTTCAATGGGAGATAGACACCTAAATGTCCTTTGTGCTTTTAAAAACTTCTCCCTAAATATAAAAACATTAAGGATTTGTTTGATTAAGGGCTTTTGAGCTACACAGAACTCGTCTTCAGGACACATCTCCTCTGAGTTAAATAGGGCAAAAAGCAGAGGTGTAGTTGTAGAGGCATAATGTTTCTTAGTCATTCTGCCAGAGCACGCTGGGATGACTCAGTGTTGCTCAGAGACAGTACACTCAGCAGTGCTTTTTGATCTTTGTTGCTAAAATAGTTTTTATGATCCTCTTTCTGTCTGTTGGCTTTATAACCAGAATCCAGATACAATTGTTTTGACATTAAAGATGAAAGAAATACATTCAGAAAAATAAACTTAGGTTTTGTAATATTAGATATTACAGAAAACTGAATTTCTACAATTGGCATATACTCTATTCTGGCTCTGAAGATGTTAAGGAATCTGAGAGACTTCCTGTTTTGTAATCCTTGTTTCTCTTTTATCTCTCCATCCAATCAATTAAAAAAACATCTTTTTGGATTAAAGGAGAGAATTAACCCCTGTGTGACATGCTTAGATTGCCATTATTTACATTTCATAGCCACATGAATCAAGCAAACATTTCTCCTTGAGGAGAAGAGAGAAAGAAGGCAAGAACCACAAATAATGGACGCGAGGCATGTTTCTTAATGTTCTGCTGGGAGGCACTCAGATACTACGGTGATGGTGCAGTATAAGATCCTGAATAGACAAGGATGGAGGAAAGAGCAATTGAAAGTTCATGTCAGGAAGTCTTATTTGTTCAAGATATTCTTGTAATTTCTGGCACTTGGATGTGTTTGTGTGGCAGTTCAGGAGGTGGCAGGCTTGTGAGGTTTCTTTGATTTTGATCACTACCTAAAATGGGATTTATCACAGAATTTTTTTTTCACCATCCCAAATGTGTGTCTGTTTGTTAAAATGGCCTGTTTTCAAACAGGTATAATTGGTGACCAAAATATGTCATTATTTATATAATGAGGCACATACCCTGAAAATGGTCTTTAAGGTGCTCGGGAAAGAAAATTCAGTCTGACAAAGAAATCTGGAAATCAAAGAAATCTGAGAAACAACAACCGCACAATAATTCACAGGTGAGATGTTTTCATCTGTAGAGAATTCATTTGTATCCAGCAGCTCTTGAAACAATTTTAGAAACCGGGGTTAAATCCATGCAGAACAGGGCACAGCAGTCTCGTGTGAATGCACACACTGCCTGTGCACAAATTCTGAGGATGGTCTTGAAAGAAGCACAGCTAGCTCTACGAGGTGTGTGCCCTCAGGGGAGAGGAAGGGGGAGGGGGAGTGGCAGGGGGACAGGTGAGTTCTGCTTTAGTGTTCTTGGTGGTAATCTGGAGCTACTCAGTGAGCCAGTGAGATCATGCACATGAACTCCATTTTCCATTCCCCTCCCCACCTATCCTATGTGTAGCTTTGTCTCGTCTCTCTCCAGAGCAACCCCTTGAGTATGGGTAGAGAGGGGCCACAATTGATATCCCTAAGTCACATGGAGGGGTTCTCTCTCCTTCGTTCCGAGCTGTCACAGGGGCAAGGTGTTTCTTTGGCTGAGTGGGCCCTTTCTCAGCTCCCTGGATGCAATTAATATCAGAGATAATGAGCCCGTTTGTGGTATTGGTTCATTTCATTTTCTTTGTTTCTTAAACTCGCTATAAGAGCATATTTTCTGTCTGCATGAAGCTCTTGGAGTCAGAATACATTAGGGGAGGAAGAAAGAAAAATAAAGTTATATGATACAATGGGAAAATACCTTGGCAACAGCTGGAACAATGGAAAGGGATGGAAAAGACTGAGGTCCTCATCAGTTTGAATAAATGCAAGTCAAAACATATGTAAAATTCTGTGTATGCTACTTAACTCCCCCAAGAGCTGATATATATAGTCCTTGAGAAGGATGTGATTTGTGTTGAAGAGGATGTGAATGGCATAAGTGTGTAGCTGAAGAGTGCAAATATCAGACTGTGTATGGCTGACCTATAAACATCTCTTTGTGGTGTCTTAGTGAAGAAGACATATAAGAATAGAAAAATAAATAGGTAATGTAGATGTTTCTAATAATTTAGTGCAACTTAACTTCAATACGGAAATAGGGAAATGCAAATAAAGACACAGGTGAAACTGTAGCAGGAAGCCAGCTCTGAGGCCAGGTGCAATTCTTAGTCATTATTACATGGCAGCTTGACCACTGAAAAGAATGGTATGGTCAGTAAAACAGAAAATTAACACCTATAGTACTATAATACCAGATAAGTACTATTTTTATAGTACTGGCTACTCTGCTAGCAATATGCCCAGGATTCTTGACCTCCATTTTTGTTTACTGAAACAGTTTATGGTTTCTCACATGCAAAAATGCACAGTGAACAATATAGATGATAAACTTTTCTGGTATTCAACCAAATACACAAAAGATCTTCATATGGAATAAATAAAAAGCAACAATCCAATTTTGAAACCAGGCCTCCATGGGTGAAGGTATATTTATGCTTTTGCCTACCAATTCATTGCAGGTGCAAAAAAATCTTCCAGAAACTGTGATGCTAGGAGAATTTTGATTTGGTATGAGTTGAAAATCAGTCCTTAAATGTTGGGTTTATTTTGACTCATGCTGATTATCTAGCCTTGCTTCTCTGATGTTCACAGGAAAAAAAAGAAAAATTCTTGCATAAAAATGCTGCAGACACATGGATATGCCTGGTTTATGTGCACAAGTTGCTGCTCAGCTGTAGGCATGTGCACATGACCAGTGCAAAACATGCCTGATCAGCACACACCTGTGTGTGGTATTTGCATGCTTAATATAGGTGTGTGCAAATATATACACTCACTTCTATGTGCCGAGTTATGACTCTCTAGGCCACGGTTTATGTATTATGCTGCGGAAAACTTACTGACGAAAAACCAACCAGGATTAGAAAAGAAATAAATTAGTACCTGAATATCTGTGTTCCCTCTATCAGTTATGTCATAGAGAATCCAGTAGTTGAATAAAATACTGAATAGGTTAGACAACTTCACTTGCTCAATACATTTAAACTACACTATCATTCTTCCCTGTAATGAGCCAAATCTTAGTTTAAAAATTAAAGGGACTGAATTCTGTTCTTTGAATTTGTGGACAAATTCAAAATGTGTAACTGCTCTCAATATGTTTTAACTGAGGCCTGCAATAGAAAAGACAATCTGAGTAGACGTGACATGGCGGTGAAAAGAGAAGTACAATGCAGCAGAAAAAAGACGAGCTATTTTTAAAAAAGTGGTTTTAAAAAAGCACTTTCACCCTGGCTCTCCAGATATATAGAGCAGCAGGCATACAGAGTTTTTCAATGCTTACTAAACAGCAGCCTCTAGTGGAAAGCCAATAAAGTATACTAGATGTCTTGCATAACTTCAGTTGTCCAATATTTGCTTCAGAGGTAGTGTGGGCATACATTTGATGGACAAAGGAAAGAAACCCAATTAATATGCACCTTTTAAAATCCTTTTAAAAACTAATAAAATATTCAAAACTACTGATGATCAATTAAAGCATGATCACAAAGAGTAAAACACATCAAAATGTTATTAGTGATTGTTTCATTATTTATGACATATTTTAAAAGGAATCTGAAACAGGGAGATAACCAAACTACATATCAGACAATTCACCCATCTGAATTAAGAAACCTACCTAAATAAATCCTAAATGAATTAAGAAACTCATCTAAATCAATCCTAAATATGAAAGCTTCATCATTTTGGTTCTGATTTAGAAGTCCATTCTTACTTAACAAAGCAGTTAAGTATGTGCTTAACATTATTATTAATTATTATTTGTATTACAGTAACACCTAGAATCCCCAACCAAGATTGGGGCCCCATTGTGCCAGGCTCTGTACAAATGATGAGAGGGTCATTACTGACACCTATTCCCTTTGCATCTTGGAGTTGGAATCCATTGTTAAAGACTGGGGAAGCCCTCCTAGGGATAGCTGAGTAGGTTTACTCAGTGGACGTTGAAGGGAATGACTTTGAAGGAAATGAATTGGATAACTATGCAAGATTGGGACTGGTATTGCAGAGATCCCTGGGGAGTAGGTGGCCATGGATTATAGGACATTCCCTTGAAGACTCAGCTTCAGGGGCACAGTTGGCAAGGGTGCTGTATAATTTGAGATCACTTCAAGATGAGGTGTTTAGCAAGAAATTCCTCCCAGAGTAGGGTCCAAGCCAACTAGCAAAGCATTTCCTTCAGGGGTGGAATCTGCAAGAACAAAATGAGCATAAAAAATTAATAAGAAGAGACTGAGCACATATTGAAACATTGTTAGTTGTGCTGCCCTGAGAATGCAAAGAGTACATAGAATCATAGGACTGGAAGGGACTTCTAGTCCAGTCCCCTGCACTCAAGGCAGGACTAAGTATTATCTAGACCATCCCTGACTGGTGTTTGTCCAACCTGCTCTTAAAAATCCCCAATGATGGAGATTCCACATCCTCCCTAGGCAATTCATTCCAGTGCATAACTACCCTGGCAGTTAGGAAGTTTTTCCTAATGTCCAACCTAAACCACCCTTTCTGCAATTTAAGCCCACTGATTCATGTCCTATCCTCAGAGGTTAAGGGGAACAATTTTTCTCCCTCTTCCTTGTAACAACTCTTTATGAACTTGAAAACTGTTATCATGTCTCCTCTCAGTCTTCTCTTCTCCAGACTAAACAAGCCCAATTTTTTTTCAATCTTCCCTCATAGGTCATGTTTTCTAGATCTTTAATCATTTTTGTTGCTCTTCTCTGGACTTTCTCCAATTTGTCCACATCTTTCCTGAAATGAGGCACCCAGAACTGGACACGATACTCCAGCTGAGGCCTAATCAGTGCAGAGTAGAGCAGAAGAATTACTTCTCATATCTTGCTTACAACACTTTAAGTGCTTACAGTCTAAGTAAACAAGATGCAGAGGTGAAGCAACTTGTTCAAGGTCACACAGCAGATCAGTAACCAACCTGTGAATAGAACCCAGGGTCTCCTGAGTCCCTGTGTAGGGTCCCCTTCATTAGATCACACTGTAAAAATTCAGATCTTTGAGTGAACCCGGTTAATATAGCAGCAAATACAGTAGAAATCTGTTTATCCAAAATCCCCTATGATACAAAACTATGCTTAGTTCCCCCCATCTGCATTACTTCACTGAATAAATCCCACACCCTGTCATTCTATTTGGACAAATTTAGTTCTGTATCTTCTAGCATTAAAAGTATGTTTAACATTTTATTTTCTTCAATTGCAGCCTATTGAACTATTATGATAAATCATTTCAAGAAGTGTCTTATTTGCTTGAAGTACAGGAAGGTTCTTTACAAGTGCTGATTTGGGAACTACTATTTCAAAGTGCTGAGTGAATCCTTCCAGGCATCAACACCTTCAGTCCCCACTGAAATCTGTATGAATTGATCCTATATATTTGTAAATTTGTATATTTGATTTGACATTTGTATTTGTCATGTCCAGAGTCATGCCTGTCAGGATCAGGCTCCATTGTGCTAGGCACTCTAGAGCACACAGGTAGACATGAATCCCTGCTTCAAAGGGCTCAGTCTAACTGGAAACTAGATGCAACTGGTGAGTGTGACTTACAATGGGAGGCAGGGTAGGAACAAGGATGAAGGTAACAGTAATCATATCTTATAGTTCCATAGGTTAGCTATTGGACAGCTAGATGGTTCCAACACAGTGACAGCAGATGTTTTCATTTGTCCATCCCAGCTGGCTGATCAGTAGACTGTTCCCTCCCTCTCCCCCACCATTGTTTTGCAAATCATTCATATTATTATTTTGTATGGGGCTATAGATTGAATCCCATATGTTTATCTGTGATGTGGTAAGCCAAGTACAGTACATGATTCAAAAGGTTACTCCAATATTTAAAACTAAAGTTGTCTGTCCCCCTGGAATCCGAAACTGCCATGTTTCACACTGCTTAAGGACAAGGGGGAGCATCACCATCTGATGGAAGAATAAAAGCTTTGTTCCCATAGGCTCTTTCCTGCTACAGACATGTCCATCTTTCAAACTGAGCTCCTGGGTGCCCATTACTTTGAATAGTTAGAACATTTTCCAATTTACTTCACAATAAAGGCTGAATTTTCTGAAAATTCTTTACCCACTTAAACTTACTCAAAGTTCATGTTTCCTATGGTTGCAGAACTTCAGCATAACTTGCAGAAATGTATTTAGGAAGTCTGAGTATTTCTTTTGTCAGATTAAGACCATAGGTGACTTTTTCGTCGTGGCCTTCATTTTCTCCCTTGACTTTTAAATTTGACATGGACTGGTTTTAATAATCTCAGCTCTTCAGTCTTGGTGTATTTATTGGACCATACAAAATAATAGCTCATCAAGTGGTTTTGGTTAAGGTCTCATACTCTAATCTTGACCCTGTTTTTCAACATTCTATTTGCTGATACAATGGCCTGGTTGAACAGCCTCATCTCAGTCAGAAATCCAAACACAGGACTACTCTAAATGGATATCATTTCTCTGATGCTCCTATTATTCTTTTGCCCCACTTTGCTTCTATGATCCAGTCTCTTTCTCCTACTGGATCTTTTAAACTTCACTTTTTCCTGACAGCTCCTCTGCCTTTCTTGCATCTGTACCCATTGCCAACAACACATCTTCACAATGTCTCTTCCTATCCTCCTAGGAGCTAGGACTGCAAATTATGGGGGAAGTCTTGCACACACATTCTCTGGTGTGAATCGGAAATCTCTGTTCACTGCCTGCATAAAGCCTGTGGCTTGTTTCTCAGCTGTGATTGCATCTGTTTCTCTTTGGCTTTGCATGTTTTATCCCCTCTAGCAATACAACTAAACTGAGCCAGTATCATTAGCAGTAAGGAGGCAAGAGGTAGAATCCTGAAGAATTAGATGGGTATATAGCTGCTGGCTCCATAAAGAGCCACCAGACATTGTAAGATTAATATCACAAACCTCACAGTGCTGTAGCAGGATCATTAATTTAGAGAGTAATGGACAGAAGGATAAAAATCCTTAGTGCCAACATGGCCCGGTGCTTTAAACCCTGATTATTAAAGAGGCACGTCTGGGTTAGATCAGATAATTCCCTATAAAGGGCAGAAGATGGCTATAGTGAAGGAGGAAAACTCAGGAAGCAAAGGAAGACTCTGATACCAGGGCTAGAAACCTGAGGTTCTAGACAGGTAGGGCCTGGGAGTAGCAGCCACAACAGGGAAAGGCCTCTGGCAGGAAGGCCTGAGAGTAGGGTGAACTGGAGATGGCTGGGAGTGAGCAGGCTCCAGCAGAAAACCTGGGATGATGTGGGGTTTCTCTACTGGGACTACAGGTAGGAACAGGCTCGGAGTGACCTGACAAGATAGTAAAAGTGATGGACTGTGGTTTTGGACTTTGTGTTTTATTTTTGGAGCTTTATTTATGTGAATTAATTTGGACCACCAAGAAGGGATGGTGAATGGACAAGAAAAGCCTCTGAGCCATTTGATTAAGAAGCCTGTGATGAAAATTGTTAGCAGGGCACGGTAAATACACCCTTAGTCACAAGAGGTCACAGGGCAAGCGTCTGACCAGTTACAAAGCTATAAGCCTTTGTACAAAGCAGCTGGGAATTCCTGAAACAGAGGCGCATCCTCATCAGTGTTAACACTGATGAAACCTAGAAAAACGATCCCATCTCCCCCTCTAACTTACAGCCAGGTTTCTTTGATCATTGCCTCTCACTGCCCCGGGGAGAGCGGGGGTTGGATAAGCACTGCCTTCCTCTTCCCAGCTGGTCTCTGTGGCTGTTTGCAGGGAGACCAGCAGTAGTATGTGCTCCCCAGCATGGGGCCCAGGAAGACTCAGTAGAACACCTGCCCCACTCTTCTTGTATTGTCCCTGGGCTGCTCCTTGCCCATCAGAGAAGCCGCCAAAGCAGGCTATCACCTTCTCTTAGGGTTTTCGCCTGCCCTAGGTGTTGTGACACAATGCCAAAATTCAGGAGATTGACCCACCTCCCTCAGCTGCAGTACTGCCAAAATCCTGATCCCACAAAATACCTTGGAGCCTAAGTAATGGTGCATTGAACTGGGAGCTAGGAGACTATTAGTTCAAGGCTCACATCTTCTACTCACTGCTATTAACATTCCTGTGCATTTCCATAACTGTTATAATTGAGCAAGTCTCCAGATTGCCCCCTCCCCTCACGAAGCAGGCTAGTATCACTTCCCCTTTTTTACATATAATATAACTTCTGGCAGAGCTGGGAATAGAACACAAATCTGTGACCCAAGTCCCAGCCATATTGCCTTTCAGAAGGTATCCTCTAAATCTGTGTGCTTGGCTGTGTTCTAGGTAACTACTAGATCATACTCTTCTCCAGGAAAAAAGGAACAGAACCCAAGAATCCTATTTCCCAACATTCTACTGTTGTTTAGCAAATAGTTGTGTGACCCCCTAGCCATGTTGTGTGTCGAACCTCTCCTTTAGTGATTAGTCCACAGGGAATATATAAGCTTTATTTTCATGTAGAACTCCCAGTTTCCAACTGAGATCAGAGGCCAGTTGTGCTAGGTTCTCTTGCACAGGCATAGTAAGAGACAGCCCCTCCTCCAGAGAATTAAAGCTAAGATTTTTAAAGGTATTTAGGTATTGCAATGCTCAGGACTTTAATCCTGACTCATAAAGATGCCTCTGGAGAGCAAATCTTCTGCATTGGAATGAACCAGATTACATTAAATGGCACTTATTTTCCAATAAGTGTTGTGTGCATTCCCCTCTCTTCCCACACATCCCTTTTGGAAAACTACTCATTCACTTCAACCATGAAGGGGAAGGGACTGACAGCAAAGAGCTAATGGATTTCCTAGGAAAATGACAGTGTGCTGTTCTGGAGTTATCAGAGGATGAGGATGCTTCCTGTATTGATTGAAGCTAAAGAATACTCACCCCAAACCAACCCAAGGGTACTCCTTCCAAGAACATAATGCTTGTGACTTTAGTGGAAATGAGAGATAAGGAGAGGATCCTTCAGGCAACCTGGAAAAAAGAGGCATTGAATTCCAAGGGCAAATGATAACGATTTCTCCAGACTTCAGCCAAAAGATACAAGAAAGAAGGAAGTGGTAGAACTTTAAAAAGCCTTTGTAGATTTTAAAAGTCAAGCTTGTCTTATATCTTTGGAAACTGGGAGTTCTACATTAAAATAAAGCTTACATCTTCTGGGATTCAGATTCAGATCTTAACAGATATTACCCCTGCTTTTGCTCCAGGACATTCAGACAGTGGCCTTGATTAATTCCTTGTGTTTTGCTGGCAATCCTAGGTGATGGGACCCCGGCAATGGAAATTATGTGTGGAGGGAGTTGGTGAGAATTATAAGTAGTCTTCAAACTCCCCATCAAAGGGTCAGAAACTAAGTGGTGCAGCTAACACATTCAGTGGGACAGGGCATTGGGGAAATAAGCTGATTCAAGGTCTTGGGATCCCCTGAGACCCTCTTCCACTCACTTCCCAAAAACTCAGTTCAACTCTAGAATTCAACACTCATATACCTTTATTTGGCATACAGCATCACTATATCTAAGCTGGCCAGGCGCAAATGCAGGGGGTGGATGCAGAGTACATCACTAAATCAAATTTACACATCAAAACTTTTCCCTATATATATCTTTACTAACACCTGCATTCCTGTACAGTGCATGACATGCTTCATGATTGGCTTGGTTACTTTTCAGGAACCAATTCCTGTACAGCATGCTCTGTTCATGTATAACATGACAGTATGGGTTTACCTTGTCATTTGTCCCTAGTGCAAGGTTGATCTTGCTTGTCTTAGCTAGACTGACTCCAGCCTAATGCTTGTTATGCCCTTATTTATAACTTAATCTTCCATTCATCTTTCCAATTACGCTCACTAAGAAATGAGGTATTACTTATGTCAAGTTAGGCCTACATTCCACTTCTTTTGTCTGTCTTGTCTTTTCTGTTAGTATTAATTTCATTTGCAACCCAGGACAAACAGCTACAAAGGTGTGTGTGTGTGTGTGGGGGGGGGGGTAGTAATTAGTCCCAGAGGGTTAAAAGGCCTCTCCCTATCCACTGAGGAGAGATAACCATGGGGAAATAAGGTTGTGCTCGAAAAGGGGTTACCAGGGAACTAATTAGGTTCAGCTGGCTCCAACTGCTTGTGACATTTTTAAACCCTCCCCTGGATGGAAGGAGGGTGTGTGAGAGAAGCAGGGAAGCTGCCAGTGGGCTGAGTTCAGCAAGACACTGAACCCTTCCAGGAAGGAAGGCTGCACTCCCTCCCCAGAAGGGAAGGAAAACAAGCACAAAGGACTGACTGAGGAAAGGAATAGCTGGACCCTGTGCTACCGATAAGGATTTGCCTTGCCCAAGCCTGTGTCTCGAAGGCTAAAAAGGACTGAGCCTGCTGAAGAAAAGAAGGTACTTTGCCACACACCATATTCCATTTTTTCTCTGCTTGCTTTTTCAAGTTTACTAACCAGTAATACATCCCCAAGACCACAGTATTTGTACTTATTTGAACCACCATTAATACTAGGCTTAAAGTATGAACTGGGGGTGCAAGTGTAACCTACATGCCTAATAGGGAGACAGCTATTTAAGAGATTTAGAGAGGAAAAGGAGGGAGGAACGAGTTGTGTCTGGGTCATTATTGCTAGGTAGGTGCACAATTAGCATTCCACACCCAGAACTTTTGGGAAGTGGATGTGGCAGTTTTGGGAATGCTCAACAGGCTCCCTGAAACTGAACTAGCAGACTCCACTGAGGGCAAGTAGTCAGGGCAGCTGCTTTACAAAAGGACATGTGACCTGTGTGGGTTGGCAGAAGTTTAGCCATAGGTGTAGAATTCAGGTGGTTTTCCTGTATCTCTGAAGCATTTTGCAGCAGGTAGGTAATGTTGTTAACTTTCCAACAGGAAAGTTTTGGCAGGTTTAGTTACAGAAAGGAGAAATTGGGAAGTAAAACAAAATAATTGTACTCTTTAAATTTGATTGTAGCTATATTGTTTTCATCAAATTGTCTTACCCAGTATGGTTTACCAACTCCTATCTTATTTAAATGTGATGGTAGAGAAAGAGTCATCTATATTTTTTGCTACTGTTTTGTATTTTTTATAAAAGGGTTATAACTATATACTTAATACTGATTGGTTACTTAGTTAGCTGACTAGCTGAGCAAGTTCACAGTCCAGCAGAGGAGGAGAAAGAGTCTGCATGTGTTCCAGTTGGAGATTTCTACTAGCAGGAGGTGGGAAGATATTATTATTGCAGCATTTTTGACTCAGCAGACTGTATAAAGTTGATGAACAAAGACTGAGATTCAGGTGAACTCAACCTAAGCTTCTGGAACTCTGGGTGACTTCTCATTGTGTTTCTGTGGGGACTAACCTATTTAGATTTATTTTTTCTTTTGTTTATATTTGTGTAACTGTGAAGATAATGTATGTGGATTATGGATTAGCCTTGTTTAGTAGAAATTAAGATATGGTGTTTATTGTTGGTACTTTAGAATTAAAGTTGTTCCTCTTGTTCTTTTTCGACTCTATTGTGGGGAGGTTGAACCTGTGAAATCCTTGCTGAAAATCCTCAAATGACTGAATTCTGGCTCTAAGGCCTTTTCTATAGGAAATGTTGAAGCACTAGGAGGGGTGGGGGTGGTAAATTAAACTCTAGCCCACCCAAAGGTTACACAAGCTCACTGTCTCTGGTATAAACCACCATGGTGGTTCCACTGCCTGTACAGTATTGTTTCTTGTTGCTTGGCTATTAGTTAGGCACCAACTGCTCTATTTTTCTTTGTCTGACATCAGTGGTGTTAATAAAAAAGGGATATATGGGTACAAAGAGACTGGTCACCAGTGATTCCCATATGGTATTGTCTGTCATGTCCTCTGTCATGGTTTTTCTTAATCTGCACACTTGGCTCTAGGACATCGGTCCCAATCTTAGACAGGGAGGTGAGGTTCTGACAAAATCAATCCAGACTGACCTGACATGGTGGTGTCCCAACCAAAAACCTGTGGTACTCGAAAGCACATACTATGTCTCTCCTTAATGACTAGTCATGCCCAATTTCCCTCCCAATGGTCCAGTTCATTTGGGCTGAGCACTCACATAACTATCGGTGCTCTATTCTTTTACAGAAGGCTGTGTTTATTTCGTCTCCTCCTTGTTTTGCCACTTTCACAGTGGAATAATGCTACTTATAAGTCCCATTTTCTATTGTACCCATACTGTTAACATATACCAGTTCTTTAGTATTCCCTCTCCATCAGGAATAGCTATTATAATTGACACAGTCAAATTATTAATTTCATGTGTTGCCCAAGGTCCAGGAACTTCTAGCCTTGCAAATTGCAAATTTTCTTCCCCAGTATTATAAATTCCCTTGTCCACTAGAGTGGTCCAGATCAGTGTAGTGTTTAACAATCTTGACCATTCCTTCTGCCTTATTTCTTCTGTTCCCTGACTTAAATGCATAACAAGTTTAGTATCATACATGCTAGAAGCAATTTCTTGAGAAACATTATTTTTAGTCAGTAAATCAACAATAGTATTTGCAGAATTATTAATTCATTTTAAAGTTTGCACAATGGAGTGTATATTGCTCATAGTCATTGCCTGCTGTTGCAAGGTGAAAGTCCTACTTCCTCCTCCTTTCTCGATGGCTTGTCCAAATCCAACAGTTAAGAACTTAATTTTAAAGTTCAGTCCCTCTGCAGAATTCCATAGTGAGACTGTGACACTTGTCCACCCATTATGGTTGCCAATGTATCCCTCACTTTCCTAGGGTTCCTAGGTCCTTGAAATAAGCCTCCCACCTACTACTGCCATAATCAAATATTGTTTGTGTACCATTTTTTAGTGGGGGCTGGAAGATCCAAGGCAAACTCTATTTTGTAAAATTTAAAATAAATGGGAGGTGTATTCATCCTATATCTTCCACCTCTGTCTAATGACTAGGGTGTATACAAATGTTTTTCTGGCCATGGAGTGGTTACCAGACAAAATAAAGGGAAGGGTGCTGACCTCTATGGAGAGAGGACAGCATAGATGTGTGTAAGTCCTTGAGGGGCTGTGGGCTCGCTGCATCAAACCACCCTCCACCAAAGCCACCAAGAAGAATTGATAATAATACCAACTATCCATCTGGGTCCAATGTCAATACAGCCATTCTATATGAGCACACACATAACACTGAAATTCCAGAGCATGCCATACTCCCTTAAGTTCACATTGACCACCTGGACTTTAGTAGCCACCTTGACGTTCCAAACCCACACCGACTGGTGTTGTAAAACCCTTGTAGCTGCAGGTCATTGCGTGCCACAGAACACTGTGGACCATATTCGTACTCCTTGTACGTAGCCAAACAGCAGGTCCCCAACACTCATACGTGGTGCTGTATGAGTGAAGATGACCATTCATATCATTGTTGCTACCATTGTTACAAAGTTGCAGTATATCTTGTACAAAGTAGGTCATGTAAGGTATCTGTAAAAGTTACAATCTATTCAGTATGATTATCCTGGTTAAATCCATGTATCATCACTGTATCTGAAGTTATGAATATTGGCTACATAGTTGTATCTTAAACATGTGTTGTATTCATTGGTGACATCCCCGAGACAGATTTACATCAGAACTAGTCAACTATGTGTTGATGGCTCTTTAAGGATGCTTAACTCTCACAATGGACCACAGAAGAAACTCACCCATCCAGTAAGCCTTTCCTTGGATACCTCAGACAGCATGGAGCCAATGGCTACCCTTGAGAGTCAGCAAAGCATGTGAGGACATGTGTTAAGGACCTTTAAGCCAAGACTCCATCTTGGGCCAGTAACTTTCCATATACCTGGGCTGAAGATATATAAGTGGAAGCTATGACATCACTGCTTTGACTTCATTTCTGGCTTCATTTCTCTGGACTAGATTTTTTTAACAAGAAAGCTTTGAACAAGGACTAATGACCCCAATCTGTTTGGGTGAATCCAGAGACTTTTTACAAGCTAGCAGACTATTTCATCACTGCTACAAACCTGAGCCAAGGACTTTGCAATAATTTTTATGTATAGGACTTTTAACCATTTATAGCTTTATTCTTTTGTTAATAAATTGTTAGTTTACTAATGATTGGCTGACAGCATGATATGTGCGTAATATCTGAAATACATATTGACCTGAGGTAAGTGTCTGATCCTTTGGGATTGGTCGAACCTCACATATGGTGAATTGGGTTTTCAGTAACCTCTCATTATATTAGAGCAGTTTGTCTGCTGGGAACCAAGGGCTGGAATCCCTAAGGGGGACTGTGTTTGGCCTCTGGCTAACCAGTGTGGTGCTACAGAAGCTCTGTTACTGGTTTGGTAAATCTAATTATAGAATGAACCAGTTTTTGTGATGTGCCTGCCCTGTTTCTTGCAGTCTGTCCTGAGTGTGGTATTCTCAGTATGGTCCATTCTAGGCACCAGTGACACCATGCATGGCATGATAGATCACCTCATGCTTCTATGACCCCAAGCACAGTGCCATAGGGGTTTGCCTCAAGACCAGATGAACACCCATCATCTGTCTCAGCAGCACACCAAAGTCTTTCCCCTTTTGAGGGGATAGGAGGGGCAATCTGAATAGCTGCACAGATTCTCCACAGGTCTAGCAATGCACCAAACTACAAGAGTGCCCCCAATGTTAGAAACCACCCCACTACATAGATGCAGCTCTGCAAGACAAAGAGAAGAAACCATCTCTCTCTCTCTCTCTCTCTCTCTCTCAAAAAACAAACAAACTACTTTAGTGCACGTTAAACTGGCTATCATGGATTCAGTTTTATCCTTTGTCTCCCAGATCCAGCAAGCATATGGAGGGCTCAAGTCAATCCAACACTAGTAAGGACTGTACCACGTCATCTTTGGGAAAGATGGCATGAGAGTCTGATCTCGAATTCCACTTGATGCTTGGCTAGGTCTCCTTTAGCACTGAGCCACACCTTTGTCTTCTGTACTTCTGCCTCATCTGCCACCATCTGCCTCTTTTGCACCTGTAATATTTGACCCAGGCCTCTGAAAAGGCTACAGTAGCCAAATAGCCTGGAATAGGGTTAATCACATCCTCCTATAATGTCATTAGACTCCCCATCAAGGCCTTGAATGGGGAAAAGCCCATGGATCCAGATTCTCTAGCTCTGATGTGCATTAGTATTAGTGGTTATACTTCATCCCAATTGCTACCTGTTGCATTGACCCCTTTTTCTTAGTTTAGATTTGAAGGTCCTTTTCATTTGCTCTATTTGCCCTTCTCCTGCTGGATGCTAAGAGATGTGGATTTTCTGATCAGTATCCATCAATGTGCCCACTTCTTTGACAAATGCCCCCACAAATTCACTACTAATTACATTTTTCACTAGCACTCTAATCCCCAGGAACTCTTCTTGTGAATTCACTCCATATCATACTGTCCTCTCCGCAGCCAAATCACATTTGGTTCCTTTTCCCTCATCTGAACCATGCAAGTTACTCCAATAACACCCCGTATTTTTCCCCTTGCTTTGTCCCCTGTAACAAGCACTCTGTCATGATTATTGCTGCCCCATTATATACAGTAGAACCCCAAAGATATGAACACGAGCGTTATGGACTGACCAACTGGACACCATGTGAAACTAGAAGTAACCAATCAGGTGGCAGCAGAGACCAAAAAACCCAAACAAAAGCAAATACTGTATTGTACCTGTACTGCATCTCAAAGGTAGGCACATCTGGGCTGCCTGTCCTCACCCCACTCCCTACCTCCCATGGTGCAGGGCAGCCACTTACAGGTAGGAGGTAGTGAATGCTGTTTTCCCCTCTCCCTCTCTCCTGGTTGGGAGGGGGACAAGCTTGCAAGCTCAGAGCCCTAGGAAAAACTTTCTGAGCTGCTACTGAAACCTGGCTTGGAGTGTAAGCTGCTGAAGCCAGAGCCCAAGCTCCTGCCTGCATGCTGTGCTCTGGAGGAGCAGCTTAGTGTTAAAGGGCCACAGCCTGCACCATGAGCCCACTGATACTGTGGTACCTCAAGGTGCCTCACTCATCACCCTTGCAGCCAGGGGGCTACAACCAGCTGCCTGTCCCCACCCTTACTCACTCAGCAGAGCTGTGAGCTCCCACTCTGAGCAGTCCACCCTGAGGAGCATCCCATAATGGCTTGCTCAGAGTTACAAACATTTCAGAGTTACAAACAACCTCCACTCCCAAGGTGTCGTAACTCTGAGGTTCTAATGTAGGAACATGTCCTGTTCCGTCCCGCTATTGTGTTTTTTTACTGTGAGCCATCTCCCTCTGACTTGAGAAAGGAGCACTAAGAAGGACAGCTGCTTTGGGTCCAGTTCTGGGTGCCACATTTCAGGAAAGATGTAGACAAATTGGAGAAAGTCCAGAGAAGAGCAACAAAAATGATTAAAGGTCTAGAAAACGTGACCTATAAGGGAAGATTGGGGAAAAAAATTGGGTTTGTTTAGTCTGGAGAAGAGAAGACTGAGAGGGGATATAAGTTTTAAAATACATAAAAGGTTGTTACAAAGAGGAGGGAGGAAAAATTGTTGTTCTTACCCTCTTGAGGATAGAACAAGAAGCAGTGGGCTTAAATTGCAGCAAGGCTGGCTTAGGTTGGACATTAGGAAAAACTTCCTAACTGTCAGGGTGGTTAAGCACTGGAATAAATTGCCTACGGAGGTTGTGGAATCTCAATCATTGGGGATTTTTAAGAGCAGGTTAGACAAACACCTGTCTAGATAATACTTAATCCTGCCTTAAGTGCAGGGGACTGGACTATAAGAAGTCCCTTCCAGTCCTATGATTCTATATACTCTTTGCATTCTCAGGGCAGCACAACTAACAATGTTTCAATATGTGCTCAGTCTCTTCTAATTAATTTGAAGTGCTCTGCTAGTTGGCTTGGATCCTACTCTGGGAGGAGTTTCATGCTAAACACATATGAGGTGGGACAGGTAGAATCCTCATATCCTAACCATTAGGTGACACCTCAGTCGCCCATCACACTTTCCCTTTTGACATTTTCTATCCTGCACTATCTGTTAGAATACCTTTTTCCATCTGGGCTCAGTCTTACCCTAATATTTCTTTGGGGAGTGGGGACCTCCTCTAGATTTAACCCACTCCTCTAGTGGAAACATCCTCAAATTTGAACCCTTCCAGTGCCATTGCAAAGCAGCTCAGTTGTGATCTTTGACAGCAAAGCTCTACATATAATAAATGATATGTTACCTGTTCCAAATTAATGGAACCAGAGTCACAGCACCACTATGTTGGGCTCCCCTGAGACCCTCTTCCATTCAGTTCCTAAAAACTCAGTTGGACTCTGGAATTTGTCTCAGGTCCTTTATGGCATACAGCAACACTATGCCAGCAGGCACAAATGCAGGAGGCTGATGCAGGGTACATCACTAATCCAAAGTTACACAGCAAAACTTTTCCTTATATAAATCTTTATTAGCACCTGCATTCCTGACTATACTGTGCATCAGGCACTTCATGATTGGCTTGTTATTTTTCAAGGACTAATCCCTCTACAGCATGTTCTGTCCAGCTATAACTTGATCTCTACAGTCCAGGTTCATCATGTCCATTGTCCCTAGTGTGAGAGTGTTCTTTCTTATCTTAGCTATATTGACTCTGGCCTAATGCTTGTTATGTCTTTATTTATAATTTAATCTTCCATTCACCTTCCCAGTCATGTCCACTGAGAAATGAAGTCTTACTTATGTAAAGTGACAGCAGAATAAAGACAACAGACTTCAGAAAGGCAGACTTTAACAAACTCAGAGAATTGGTAGGTAAGATCCTGTGGAAAGTAAATCTAAATGAAAAAAGAATTCAGGAGAGTTGGCAGCTTTTTTGAAAGCAATGTTATTAAGGATACAAGAGCAAACTATGCCAATGCATAGAGAGGGGTGTGTGTGTGTCCCTCTGATACTTTTTTATTTCAGTTTTCTCTAAAAAGGTTAGCAATTATTCGATGACTAACATAGTGAGCAGTGTAAATGGGTAGGATCTGAGACTTAAATAGGGAAAGAACAAGTTGTCTTCAAGATGGCAGGACCTGACCAAATACATCCTAGAATACTTAAGTAACTAGCTGAAGAGATCTCTGAGTCATTAGTGACTATCTGTGAGAACTCATGGAGTAGGACAAAGAGATCCCAGATGCCTGGAAAAGGGGAAAAAAACACCAATCTATTAAAAAAGGGGAATAAGGACAACCTAGGGAATTATGCACCACTCAGCTTAACTTCAGAACTGAAAAGGCAGTGGAGGAAATAATCAATCAATTTGTAAAGCACCAAGAAGAAAATAAGGTAATAAATAATGTTCAACATGGATTTGTTGAACAAATCAGGTTGAACCTGTGACCTGAAATTGGGCCAGCTAGTAAGCTTAGGGAGGACTAATGACCCACCAGAGTTTGGAAGAAAGCAGCATGTTTATTATACTGGTAGCTAAGTTCAAAAGAAGGGCGGGGGGTGTCACACTCGCATACTTATGCTCCCAGGACAGGCCTGGCACTGGAGATGTCAGGATCCTTCAAGGTGCAATTAAGGTAAGTCTTCCCGAGGCACAATGAAATGCAATGCAGTGAACCCCTAGCCAGGCAGTCTAGGAGAAGGGCCTTCATGGGAGGTACAATCTTGTGAGTACCCTGCCAAGTACATGGCCCCTTTTAAGGACCTGCTCCTCATGGCCTGCAACTAGACATGACTTTGCCATGTCTGGCTGGTCACACTTCACCTCAGCCAGTGTCTATGCATTGGGCATGTGATCGCTGCCTAATCAGAGTCCCAGACACCTTGTCTACCTGGGAGATCTTCTGATCTTGCAGCTGTTCAAGCAGTCCATTCATTCCAAAAGCATTCCAGGCATGAGGAGGAGGGGAAAAGCCACTTCACAGGTATTCAAAGAGGGAGAGGAGACAAAAGTCAGGGGAAAGTGTAAAAGACCTTTTGAGCATATAGCTTATACCTGTAACCCTTCTGCCAGGCCGAGTTGATAGCAGCAAGGGCTGGGTTCAGTACATAGGGGTCCCCTCCCAACAATGTAACGCAAAACCAGCTTGATCCCCCACCCAGTGACCTGGGAAAATCTTATAGACACCCCTGGGTGCCTTGAAGAGGCAATACTTCTCCGCTCACAAGCACAGAGTCTCGGTGTAGCAGAAAATGTTTAATAACATGAGGTAAACGACATCAGCATTAACTTGGGAAAACACCACAACTACAGTTCATAGACTAAACCAGGAGCAAAGACCCACCCCAGCAAATTGGGCCATGTCCTTTCCCTTTGGTTTTTGAGTCCAGCAACCCAAAAATCACCCAAAGACCCAAAAGTCCCACAACCCAAAAGTCTCTGTCCCAGGTCAATGCAGCCCCAGAGCTCAAAAGTTTATCTGCAGGGTTATACCCCCCGTGGAAAGGGGTGGGTGGGGTGTTAAGGGGCACCTACCGTGGTCCGAGGCCAACTGCCCTGCCTCTCTGTGGGGTTCGGCTTCCGCCTTCACCATGAACTGCTCCACTCTACCAGCCACTCTGCTCCACTCCTCCAGCCATCCCCCGCAAACTGCTCAGCTCCGCTCCGCTCACTGTTCCATGGGCCGCTCCAACCATCCCACAAACTGCTCCGCTCTGCCAGCCATCCCATGAGCCACTCCATCTGTCCCCACAAACTGCTCCACTCCGCTAGCTGCTTAGCAATATAGCTTCACGCTCCCCCACTAGTTAACAGAGAACTCAGCAATCTCAGCTCTTAGTAACTTTAGCTCTTTAGTGATTTCAGCTCATAGTAGGGGAGCCCCAGTGCTAGTATACCATTGGCCCAAAGTGAATTCAGCTTAGCAGCCTGTAACTAGATTCCTAATGGAATCAAAATGAGCTCTGACATTCAACAGAGGAAGGGAGAGAGAGGCAGCAGCATAGTTGGCATTTCAGGCTCACAAAGGGGCCCACACCACCAGGTACAAATATCTACCCCCAGCCTCTCTCAGTTCACTGAGTTTTGGAACCCATGTCCCTTGTCTAGCGAGTGCTACTTAGTTGATGGTGAGACCCTCTGTCATAAAACAGTTTCATTGTCCTTGTTTCACATAATCAGGGTAACAACACTTTATTCCTCCTTCCCCAATAACAGAGAAACTGGGGATCCCACAGCTGCCAAAGTGACCATTTCAGGCTGCTGCGGGCTCATACTAGGTGGGGTGGGTGTGGCTATGCAAACAAGATCAGCCCCTGAAGTTCTTTTCCATACTCACCACAATTCACCACCAGATGTCAGGGTAGAGCTCATCCTGACCCTGCTTACATCCTTCCCCACCCCCCCACCAGCCGAGAATTTGTCTTCCCAACAACTCTCACTCCCTATTATACCAACTCACTGGTTCCCTCCAAAGGGCCTCAGATAGCCCACTTACACAAGCCTGTGTGCTAAATGTATTGACTCCTCACTAGTCACCCCAGGTGCATCATAAGTCAACCATTTTACTGGTCTTATTACCCTGCCTTATCTATTGAGAATCTCTGTTGCCATGGTAGGGGGGACATCCTTTTGGGCGACGGATGGAGAGGTTTTCTTTGAGGGCCCTCGGCTACTGGCATAGGCCCCTGCACTTCTAGTTCTAACAGTGGAGGGTCCAAGGTAGCCAAGACATCCTCCACCTGTATGTCTCCACTCTCTAATAACCTGTGTGTGTCATCACACAGGGGTCCAACCAGCGGCTCAGGGGTGTCAGAAATGGGCCTTAATACTTCTGCCATGGGGTTTAGGGTGGAAGAGGGGGAGCTCTCTTTTGGTTCAGCTGATCGAGACTGAAATCTTGTCTCCATTCCAGGATACACCATGGTTGTGTCTTCCTCCTCAGATTCACTCTCTGATGTGCTGCATAGGGGTAGTTTAGCTGCAGGGGGCTGGCTGTCCACGTTGGAGGGCAGCTTTGGTCCAACACCTTCATTCTGCCCGGTTGCCCTGTTGTGGCCCATTTCATAAGGAGTGCCTACCAATTCCCCCACAGGGAGCAAAAGGTTTCTATGCACTTTGTCTGCCCTGGACCCTCTTCAGGTTTGATCTTGTAGACCGGCAGGTCTCCTAGCTTTTCCATCACCAAGTAAGGTATTGCCTTCCATCTGTCAGCTATCTTGTGTTTGCCAGCAATACCCAAATTTCACAGCAGGACTCTGTTTCCCGGCTGGAGCTCTTGCAAACGTACTCTAGCATCATATCGATGTTTGTTGCGGTCTGCGTTCTTCCAAGCCACAGATGTAGCTAAGTGATACGCATCCCGCAGATTTTCTCTTAGTCGGAATACATATTGCTGATGAGTTTCATAGCTATCTCCATCCTCTGATACACCAAAGCACAGGTCTATGGGTAATCTTGGTTCTCGCTCAAACATCAAGAGATATGGAGTGACTCCCATAGCATCATTCTTTGTGGCGTTGTAGGCATGCACCAGAAATGCAGCATGTTGGCTCCAGGTTGCCTTCTGCTCTGGTTGCAAAGCCCCCAACATATCTAATAGGGTTCGGTTGAACCTCTTGGGTTGAAGATCACCTTGTGGGTGATAAGGCGTTGTCCTAGACTTTTTAATTCCCGCTATCCTCAGCACCTCCTTCAGAAGGTGACTCCCAAAGTCCCGTCCCTGATCTGAGTGTATCCAAGATGGGAATCCATAAACTGAGAAATATTTTTCCCACAGTACTCGAGCGACAGTGGTGGGCCTCTGATCACGTGTGGGATATGCCTGCGCATACCACATAAAATGGTCAGTCACTACTAGAATGTTCCCAACATTCCTCTTGTCTACTTCTAAAGACAAGAAATCAATGCATACCAGTTCCAAAGGTTTGTTGCTGGTGATGTTCTTGAGATATGCAGCCCTCGTGGGCAGAGTTTTCCTTTGAACACATCGAGCGCAAGTCTCACATTTCCTCTGACTCTGCTTACATATAGAGCATACAGATCACTGCTGCTCCTACAACAGAACCAACCTAATATCCTTCTTTGACAGAGTAACAAGTCTTGTGGATGGCAGGAAGTAGTAGATGTGAGATAACTCTACTTCAGCAAGGCTTTTGATACTTTCTTACATGACCCTCTCATAAGCAAACTATAGGAAATATAGCCTAGGAAAATCTATTTTAAGATGGGTGCACAACTGGTTGGAAAACTGTACGCAGAAAGTAGTTCTCAACTGTTCAGTCAAGCTAGAAGGGCGTATCAAGTGGGGTCCCAGAGGGATGTGTACTGGGTCTGGTTCTGTTCAATATCTTCATAAAATTATTTGGATAATGACAGAGAGAGTACACTTATAAAGTTTGCGTATGATACGAAGATGGGAGGGGATGCAAGCACTTTGGAGGCAAGGATTAGAATTCAAAAATGATCTTAACAAACCAGTAAAAGGGTCTGAAATAAATAGAATGAAATTCAATATGGATAAATGCAAAGTACTACATTTAGGAAAGAATAAACCAATTGCACAAATACAAAATGGGAAATGACTGCCTAGGCAGGAGTACTGCAGAGAAGGATCTGGGGATTACAATGAATCACAAACTAAATACAGGTCAACAATGTAATACTATTGCACCGAAAAAAAAAATGAACATCATTCTGGGACGTAGTAGCAGGAGTGTTGTAAGCAAGACATGCGCAGTAATTCTTCCACTCTACACTGACAAAGCCTCAACTTGAGTATTGTGTCCAGTTCTGGGCACCACACTTAAGTGCAGAGGTGGACAAAATGGAGAAAGTTCAGAAAAGAGCAACAAAAATTATTAAAGGTCTAGAAAACATGACCTACAAGGAAAGATTGAAAAAACTGGGTTTGTGTAGTCTGGAGAAGAGAAGATTGATGAGGGACATGACAACAGTCTTCAAGTATGTAAAAGGTTGTTATAAAGAGGAGCGTGATAAATTGTTCTCCTTAACAGCTAAGGACAGGACAAGAAGTAATGGGCTTAAATTTTGGCAAGGGAGATTTTGGTTAGATATTAGGAAGACCTTCCTAACTGTAAGGTAATTAAGCCCTGGAAAAAATTACCTAGGAAGATTGTGGAATCCCCATCATGGGAGGATTTTAAGAACCGGTTAGACAAATACCTGTCAGGGATATTCTAGATAATACTTAGTTTGGCCTCAATGCAGGAAATTGGACTACATGACCTATCAACATCCCTTCCAGTCCTACATTTCTATGATTCTTTGTCAAGTTAGCAGTAAACAAGGCAGCTCTCAGGCAATGTCCACCAGCAGGGCTAACACAGGCAGGATTGAAAGTTGCTTTCCTCCTGGACTTCCTTGGGAGAGCAGAGATAGTACTGCCACAGCCTCTTCTTGGAAGCACGTGAGATAGATGTTTTGGAAAGCAGCCTCTTTTCTAGGCAACCTCACAGGTAGAGGGGAGAGAGGCATAACCATCAAAGGTTACCGCTACCATTATTTCACAAAGATGTTTAGACTCTTCAAGGAAGGCTCTGCACTGTCCTTACAATGATGATAATAGAGTTGCTTTTTATTTTGTTTATTAGCTTTGTCAGTATCTTCTCCCTCTTTCCTGGATAAACAGTCTCTGGTTTAAATTTAAGGAAAATTCTAAGATTCTAATTGTCCACAGCAGGAGATGAGATAAGTTCTGCCCTGGGAGACAAAAAGCAAACAGGAAGAGTTCATCAGTTCAGTGGTGCCAAGGTCACGAAAAGGTGGTTGGGAGGGACGGCACTCTATGCCATAGGCTGAGGATTTGCAAAAAAATATTGCACTGGGACTCCAGAAGTGGCAATCCAAATGATGGCCTATCAACCTGCTATTAAATACTGCTAGAATGCCCATGAAAGAGTGAACTATATATCATGGAGATATACCAGTCATCAAAGCCGCTCACTAATCCACTTTCAGTGGGAGATGAGTTCCCAGTTCCACAGATTGCTTTGTCATTAGATTGTAAAGAACTTCACTGAAAACACACCAGATACGGTTTGCATGAAAGCCTAATGTAGACAGCATGCTTGGTGGCCAAATATAGACAGATATTGAAGAATACATTCATAATTATTAATCTTGTCAGTTTCCACAACCAAAAGCTTGCCCCTCAACAACAGATCCCGATATTTGACCATCACACTCATGGAAGTGAGCTCATATTGATTTTGCCAGCCCTTTCTTGTTTAAAACGTTCTAATAGTGGTAGATGAACAATCAAAATGACCAGAATTTATTTCTATGTCCTTCATTAATACAGCCAAAACCATTAAAGATCATGCTTCACTTTTGTGATTCATGGTTTACCTGATGAATTTATATCTGATATAATGGGCCCTAGTTTACATCACAAGAACTGAAGAACTTTTTCAGGTTGATAATATATGACATGTTTTATCTGTGCTCTACCATCTGAGTTCTAATGGGAAACCAAATGTTTTTAGAACTTTTAAAACTGCCATGGAAACTGTCAAGAGAGATACACTATCTTTAAATCAGAAAATAGCTTCTTTCCTGCTATCTTATCAAACAACACCACCTAGTTCTACAAAATGTATGCCTGTTGAACTACTAATGGGAAGATGTTTATGTACTGGACTGGAAGCTATAAGTCCTGACTTGGGTAACCATATGAGAAAAGAAAAAACAACACAATTTACATCTCCTTGGAACAAAACAAAGTGTGTAGAAGCAGGAATTCCTGGACTAGTTTGAAGTGAAAAGAAATTTTGATAAAAGG
Source organism: Mauremys reevesii (assembly GCF_016161935.1). Lineage (NCBI taxonomy): Eukaryota > Metazoa > Chordata > Testudines > Geoemydidae > Mauremys > Mauremys reevesii. The sequence continues at coordinate 253,512,663 of NC_052624.1, forward strand.
CCTAAAAACGTTAGAAGCAATATTATTATTATTATTATTATTAGTATTATTATGACTAGAGCGGGAAAAGGCACACTGACCAGGTGAGAGGTTGATCTTATAACTAGAATTTAACAGAAAATGAAGAATGTGAAGACTCTGTTAAATCTCCTCTTCTTCATCAAGGTGCCATTATCCCACCAGTTATGTTTAATATGAAAATAATATGTACCACCAGCTGATGCAAATGTAGTCAAAGAAATCTAAGGATTGCTGATTTCAAGGGAGTACAGTGCATTGAATTTACCCTGGGACAGCACAAGTGGGCCTGCCTTTATTTTGTTTTTAAAATATTAAATGTTGCTTCATAAAAGGTTATTTTGGAGACCTTTATAGAATACTCTATATTATGGGTTTTTTAAATTTTCAGTTTAACCTTTAAAAGAAAAGGTTATTTTTGTTTTGCGGGAGGATTAGTGTTGTTAATATGTTAGGCCAAAACTAGTCTCTACAACTGTAGTGTTTTTGTCTTCTTGAGATGGCATGCTGCAGAGAAGGCTCCAGTCCACTTACTTAAAATGCACTGGCCACATTCAGTAAGGAAGTAAGCTTAAGCTTCAGTTGATATACAATAAATGTAGACACGTTTGTAGTAAAAAAGAGAGGCTTTTACAATCACAACACCCTCTTTTTGCATCCTTCCACTGGTTCTCCCTTCTCCAACACATCAAACATAAGTTGCTCATCTTTACTTTCAAGGTTATTCACTGCCTATCCCCACCCTACCTGTCATCTGTCATTCACTACTGAGATGTCAACTCCCAACTCCGGTCAACCCCATGATGCCAGTCTCCATCACCCAATTGTTAAATTTTCAAATAAGCGAATAGCTGAGCTCAGCATGGCTGTAAAATGCTTGGTTGCAATGTGTATGCTTAAAGTTGATTCATTTATAGAAATATTAGGAGTTTAGTACTATTCCCCATTTTAAGTATAGAAAATATTACAGGGATATCAGAAATATTACTGAAACCGAAATCAACTTTGTAAGTGAACTGACCATTTATCCCTATTTGTGTTAAGGGTTGGAGCAGAAATTGTAATGGAAAAGCTTCAAAATATGAAATTTGTGTTCTACAAACTGCTTTAGTCTAAAATTGGGAGGAAAATCTCAGAAGAGCAGACCTGTAGGAAATATTATCAAAATAGCTCCCTCAATGGATTTTGTTATTTGTGGGTAGGATTTTTAAGACCACTCAGTATTGACCTATGTTTGCTCCTATTGCATTGACTAGAAAATCTCAACCTCAACTTTCAGCTAAAATCAGGAACTACAGAAGGGTGCGCTCGGGTGAGCACAGATGTGCACACACACGAAAGGCAAGCAAACTTTTTAGAACCACTAAAGGTTTGGTTTGAACTGGGAGTGTATGCTTGGCTCGGTGTTTTTTGGCTCTGTGTGTGGGCCCGGGGGAGGGGGGGAGAAGTTAAATTCTATGGTGCCCCACCACTACATATGAGAACATTCCTCACCCGTGGATCCTGGAATAAGATGGCTACTTCAGGTGCAGGGGTTTTGTTCTTCCCTTCCAGCGGCAGTGAGAATACAGCAATAGTAAAGATGGCAGATAAGGATAATAGGGGAGGAAAACTGCCAGTGCCCAGGAGGTAAATTTTGCTCATGTTTAGATGACAGAAAAGTGAGGAGATCCCAAAAGAGGGGGAGCGAGGGGGGATTTATAAGAGAGGTTAGTTTTGAAAAGAATCTGATAATCCTCACATAGCCACTAGATGGGGATCTTGAGTCAGCCATGCAGGAGAATTTTCTTTATCATGCTTTTTCTTTATTTTAATCCATTTTATCATGGACAGAGTACATGCAATGCAAGTTTACTCTACAGACATTTATGTTTCTACTAAAGCATTTGGGGTTTTTTGTGGGGGTAATTTAGAGTAGATAATGTTTAGTTTTAAATATACAAGCTTCATTAAGGTTGCATTACATATTACATAGAGGAGGAAGTGACATTTAGAATTGCAACGGTACATGCTATCCTTGATATTAATCATTTATTTAATTCTGGTGAAATATTAAAACCATTTTTTCACTTTTTGGCATAGGATGTAGTTAGGGTGACCAGATAGCAAGTGTGAAAAATCGGAACTGGGGGGAGGGGATAATAGGCACCTCTATAAGGAAAAGCCACAAATATCGGGACTGTCCCCATAAAATTGGGACATCTAGTCACCCTAGGTGCGGTTTACTATGGCAATTGTCCCAATACCACATAATACAGATTATGAGGGGAAGGAAGAGACAGGAAGAATCACTCACTTGCAGTGCCACTAATGACCTAAGCATTGTTATTTCCATAAATGGGATCTTTGTGCATTAGCTAAACTTGAGCAATGAAACTGTGAAATCTGCTTCTTTCAATCTACCCCAAATCTCGGTATGACTTGTACTCATCATAAATTAATCTATTTTGTTAGTGTAATTGGTGTTTGTTTTAAATAAGCACCTTTTTCTTCCAGGATACACAAAACGCAGCCATAAAATGTGAATCAAATTCCCAGTCATTGTTTTAAGAAGTTACTTTCTTTATGAATCCTTTTTTTTCAGTAAACTTTACAATATAGCACAAAATGCATTGACCTCAAGTCTCTGGACAGTGTTACAGTTTGGCCTGAACTGCTAACTAAAATGAGTTTGAATGTCTCAGCTCATTTCATAAGGGACACAAAAGCCCACATCATAAAACATGCAATTTGGGATTATTGCCAGTCCCTGCCCAGAAGATACCCAGAAGTGAATTAGTTAAAGGACTGAATGAATTACTTTTCCTTCCATCTATAGACATTTGGTAGCTCCAAGCTGAGATGGGATCATTCCTGGGGCAGTAAAAAGGAGAGAGAGAGGGAAATGCAGTGGACCTGTTATTCTTGGTTTCTGATACCACTAATGTTGGAATACTTTTATGCTAAAATATTCCAGTGGGAGAATAATAAAAACTGCTGGGAAATAAGACAACTGTCAGGCAATAATCAGTTATTGTAAAACAATCTATTTTGAAAAAGTATTATAAATAAACAGTTGTTTCCCAATATGGGGAATGATTTTATATGATGGAGCACAGTGCTTCCTCTCCACAGCAGATTGTTCTGTCGGAGTAAAGGGAAAAATAGTATATTAAAGACATGAGATGCATGAAAAATGCCATTAAATAAGTCTTTACTAGCCTTGAAATGGTGATGGTTTGTGTAATTGATTAATCATAAGGGAACATTTTTGGTCACAGAAATTATCATTAGTACAGCTCTAAAGTTAAATAATCTTTATACTAATAAAAAAATGCCATTTCACCCTCAGATCCTCCCAAGATCTCATCGTTCTTTTAGGCTCTGTGGCTTTACAGCCTTTAATAATTGAACGATATTTAATAGTGAGGATGGATGATGAAAACACTGCCAGCAAATCTGTCCATAAATTCTGTAAGGTCTAGAACACACTATCATGTAGGGTCCAGTCTTGCAAACTAATCCATGTGGAGTTCACTGGGGCTCAACCCAAGCATCCCTATGTGCAGGAGTGCTGGTGCAATTTTTATAGTGGGGGGTGCTGATGGAAACCATGGAATCCATGTATTTGGTGTTTATTACTACTTTGAGCCAGGGGGTGTGGCAGCACCCCCAGGGTCCCTAGTTCCAGCACCACTGCCAGGAATTTTATTTATCTCTATAACAGAAACTGCATTAGGTATATAGTTCCATTGGGGCTGCAATGACAGGGAGTTTCTTCAAGTCATTTTATTTAAGACTATTTTTATTTGCTGAAAAGAGATTGATGCAGAAATGGGTTAATCGGGGTAGCCACACTTCATTTTGTTCATGAAAAATAGATGGAGGTAAGGGTCCTAACCTCCTACAGCAGAATGAAGTGGTCATCTTCCCTACTTCTCCTTTACTGTACATACTTACAGAGAAATGAATAGTCAATAATCAAGTCCATGAGAACAACAGCAGTGCAGACTTTTGTCCTAATATAAAAGCCTTTCCATGTGCTGCTTTGCTACGACCAGTTTAATTTGGTTTATTTAACCGGGAAATGACCCTTAAATTAAGATATGCAGTACATGTGTCTTCTTATCACAAATGTCCTTCTCATGAAGGCTTTAATCAAATGTTACAGTACATACTGCAAACAGGAAGAGCTGGTCAGAGGCTCATTTATTACTCCAATTTTATAAAGCAAAAAATAGAAGAATATTCTTGTCTTAAAAGCATAATGTAACTAATTCCAAGCATGAGCAATTTGGCATAAAATTAACCTGAGTCTATACAAATCTATGATTTGGGGTATAAAGATGAGTAAAACTATATATGAATATGCACACAGACACAAACATGTTTTGTGTAGGAAAAACTAAATGGTTTGCAAATATTTAAATGGAAATGGGGTAGAAACCTATGTAGGAGATAATTTTGTTGCACTAACATTATTCTTTACACAGATTCAGGTTCCTTTGATGGGTAACAGAGTATATTCATTTAAAAGGGCTTTATGGTTTTAAGAACTGTCTTCTTAGGTGTGATGCCAAGGAAGTACATTCTTATAGGTGGCCAAATTCGGAGGTGAGTCTAAGGGGTATTAAGTGAGCCAAATACTCCACTCATTTACTTCACCAGTTGGCTTCTATGGGGATGAACTGGTATAAGTGAGAGAAGATTAGATTCACTGGGCCAAATTTTTGACATCTCTTGGCTCCACAGTGTGTACATTACACCAACTTAGATGCCTTTACACCCAATTACTTCTCTGTAACTTAAAGCTCCTTATACTTCTCCTTTGAAAATATCAATATTTAAACTAGTTTAATTTTTCATTTTTATATATATATTGATGTATTGAAAATGTATTCCTTTATCTGGTAGGTATTTAAAAGGAATATGCTATATTTCTGTACATGCTTTAAAAGGTCATTTCCATAAGCAGGGGGTGGTTCCTCTGTGGATCCATTTTTCTTTTCGTGGCCATAATAATAGTTGGATGGAGATTCATATGATTCTATTGCACTTTTAAAATATGAGTGTTCTTAATATTTCTGTCATGCAGAAGAGCATATAAATAATTATCAGTTGGACAATATATTATTTACAAGAGTCTGTCAAAAACAATGTATACAAATGTTGCTATATCAGTACACTATCTTCTCTTTATCACATCAGCTTGAGTCAGCCATAGGCTATTGCCAAACGCATTTCCTTTTTCTTCTTTGCTAGGGCTAATTTGATGATATCATATATGAGCTAGATTATAATGGAGTTTAAAATTATAACCCTATGTATATATTGTTAATGTCCATCTTCAAATTACTGATATAAAAATATTGGGACAACTTATGCACTACATACCTGCCAAAATGACCAAGTTGGCTGTCATCTACCTAGATTGAAAAAGGTCCCACCCCTCAAATACACTTTAAGAATTCATATGCTTGTTTTTATCTGAATCACAGAGCAGGGACACACTACCAGGCTCCACACTTCACCAATGGGGCATAACCTTATTTTACTGTGACCACCTCTGCAGCTTAGTTTAGCTTTCATGATCATATAGTCCCAAATCCTGTAATTGGATTTGCTAGTACAGATCTGATGGCAGGACTGGGGCCCAGATCTTTAGCCTGTCTGCTGAAACTTCCAGCTAGAGTGCTACTACAGCTGGTTCAGTAATAATCACACAATAGTTCATCACATTTTGTGATTTTTTTTTTCAAATGAATTATTCAGCAAATATTTCCTTTCATTTTCTCCCTTAGCTTATCAAACCCAGTTCAGGAAAGCAGCCTTATTCAGGAAAACATTTGTGTTAACTTTGATATGCTTTAAGTGCTTTCCTGAATCAGGTCCATAGGGGATGAGTAATAATAGCAATAATGTACACACTGTTTTAACACTTTAAAAATCAAAATATTCCCAATATATGCCATTATTAGCCAAGCTCTAGTGCCAACTATAGCTATCTTTGTTGATAACTATCAGAGGGGTAGCCGTGTTAGTCTGGATCTGTAAAAGCAGCAAAGAGTCCTGTGGCACCTTATAGACTAACAGACGTTTTGGAGCATGAGCTTTCGTGGGTGAATACCCACTTCGTCGGATGCATGTGATAACGTAATTTGTTGATAACGTGACTACTTGTCTTAAAAATGGAGGAAAACCATCTGCTCAGCCCACATAGGATAGTAAATGGCAATCACTTTCAGTCACTAAAAACTAGACTGCCTTCACCCCCATGACTATATGGGAAAGGTTCTGTACTACATTATCATTCTCCTAAACTACCCAGTCATGCATGCCTCTTTGTCACCTTTCATTTCCCAGTGTGTTATAACTACTGCAAAGTAATATGGCACACGATGATATAGCCTAGCACACTGTACCTGTATTTATTGTGCATCTATAGAAGGGTGCCTAGCCAAAGCTTTAGAAGCTTCTACCACAAATTACATGAACAAAAATGAAATTAAATAGCAAGTTCCCCCCACTGCCAGTATAACTCAGCTCCCCAATAAAATACAAAATTCTCCCTCCACAGATGGATTTCACATTAGTCACAAATAGATAGGAAATTAGTCATCTGGAACTCATGTTAATACCTAACATGTATTAACAAATACATTGATTAGTCAATTAATTAAATCAACTATTAATGCAAATACCCAATTACATTAACCAAAGCAGGTAACGACTGTCTGAGTATGCAAACCCTGGTGTTATCTATAACCTAGTGGGTTAACCTATTTATTGACAGCTCACATTATTTCTGACATAATTCTGTTCAATACAGAAACAGATTTTCCATGAAAAGTATCTAGTATTGTGCACATGCCACTATCCCCCTCTTGTCATAGTTGAATGCCGACATAAATCTTTTTCTAATAAAATGAACTATTTAAATTATTTCTTTACTGAATTATGCCTGAAACAGATGTATTTTAATCTGCTTGGCATAGCAAATGAAATTTACATGTCACTGAGGTCTTTCTAGTTAATAAATGTTGTAAAAAAGAGAAAGCAGGAAGTGAAATAAATGTAAAACTACACTATTTTACATAGTTTTTTTAGAATGTTTCATATCCTTTTGCTAATGCTAAAGAATTTCTTACTTATGAGATGAAGATTATACATATTTTGTGCTATCAAATATAAGTCCTGTAGGAATATCATGTCAAATACTGGCAAGGACATAGCCATAATTTCCTAAGGATTTTTTTTTCCCATGGAAACTGCATCTGCAGAAATCACTGTTTATTACCTAAATGTGTATAGGTTTTGGTCATCATGTTCTGTTATTGCATAGAGATTGCACTGATGTTAGTACTTTAATGCATCTTATTTAGTCTTAAAGGGCCTGATCCAAAGCCCATGGCAAGGCTCCCATTAACTTTGGATCAGGCTATAAGTTAGTTACTAAAATGTAAGGTTGTTATTAATATCACACCTAAGTTTAAAAAAGGATCATTGATAGTATTAAAAGTACAGTTAAATATTACCAGATTTTCTGTCCATTGTCACTCCAGTATTATTTGCTTTGCAGTAAAAATGGGGAAAACAACATACCCATTAAAAAAAGCTTAAGTAAGACTAATTTTACTTTTCCATGTTGCTTTGCACTGTTGCCAAATTCGATAAAAGGTACAGGCTGTCTAAACACTACAATCACACAGTTATATTTCCCCCAACCAGTTCATCCTACCACCTTAGTCTGCACTGAATCCTCCCTGGACTCAGCCCTTGAAAATGAAACAGTAGCTCTAGTGACTGGAACTGTACCTCAAACACTACAGTGCTTTGAGAGATACTCTTATTGTCATGCCCAATGGGCTAAAAGTACTGGGATTTTGTTCTGAACACACCTCTTTGTGGTTAAAAATTGAAGTTAAACACCACAGTCAAAATCATTCTAGAAGTGTTTCAATGAAGAGCTCAGTTGTTATCTTATCCTGACTAAAAATATACTGAGTCTGTATAAGTTTTTAGCCAGAGAAACTCAAAAATGATGTACAGATTCATTTTTTAAAAGACAATTGGCTACTGTTAGTTATAGAATTATAGATTACAGCACAGTATTTGTGTCACCAGTTGATAGGGTGGTTGTGCAATTGTAAGACATTATTGTATTGTTAGTAGTCAGAGGACATCTACATCTTTTCAAACTTTGGTTGAGTGGGTAATTCCAGGACCTGAATTGCAAGTGCAATTTGAATTACTTTATGAAGAGAGCTTACTTCACTTAAGTGCTTTTTTTTTTACTGACATGAATTCCAGCTATTTTGACATTCCTGAAATATTGAAATCTTTTTGATATCTTTCTTATTATGTCCAAGTAAAGATGGGGATAACAGCCTGTATTTACCTACACTGTGACTCCATTTAACTAAGAATTTCTTTGATTGGATTTTTTTTAAATGTGCCAAGTACACACACACAAAAAATCACCTTCTTGACTAAAGTAATGATTTATGGACTTCTAATGAAATAGGAGAGAGCTAAAAAGAACAACCACTACAACTGCTATGTATCACTACATAATACAGCACATTTTCTTTGAGGGTTTTAAAGCATCAGAAACACATTAACTAATCAAGCCTCAAATATTCTTGAGGAGTTAAGTGAGTTTGGACAAAACAGGGGCCATGCATGGACCCCTATTTTGCAGATAGATAAAGTGGGACACAAGATTGTACATTTTGCCCAGGGCCACAGAGTCAGCAGCAGAGCTGTGAATAAAGACCCAGTTTCCAGTCCACTGTATTAACTACTAGGCTTTATTTCTACCTAATAATGAAATGCAAAAAAGGTTCTGCTATGAAGTTTATTGTAAAATCAATTATTTCATCAACAGGCAGAGTTGCTGGAAGAAACCTTTATCTGGTGATTATTTAAGAACACACAATTTTTTCTGTAATAAAAGGGCTAAGATCAAGCTGTTCAAGCATGAAACTATAGTTTTTTCAGGCTACAGATGAATTTATTTTACATTCTTCAACATAGGAAGAATGATTGAATAATTGTTGCAAGGAAGACAAGAAAATACAGATTAATATTGGTAGTTCAAAAGCTCAACAATTTTTTAAAGAGAAGCAGCTAAATTGGGCTGAGGCACTGCAGCAATTTATAGGAATCAAGGACTTTCAATAGACAAGTTCTGTATCCTGTGTCTCATATGAGTGGAAATAAGTAATCAGGCTGGAAAATTGTGTACCTAGTGTTCAGGTTTTCAGCTTGGTTTCTCCGTATATCCATCGTCTCTAATGCAGCAGCATGATTTTTTTTTTTTAAATTTGATCTATAGAAAGGAACACTGTATGCTGTGCTGCATGGTTCCCTGCCTCTGATTTTAATAAAAATAGAAAGAATTGAAGACAGAAAAGAACTCTTAATTATTCCCTGAAGTACATTCCTGTTTTCTTCAGTCCAGTCTTAAAATGACTCAAATGATGGAACTTCCTCCCATTCCCCAGAGAGATTCTTGCACGTTATAATAGTCCTCAGTGTTTGAAAACTTTTCATACTATTCAAATTCACCTTTATATGATTTCTGTAATTTTGATTTATAACCCCTTGGATTACTTTAAACAGTCCTTCACCCTGCTTAGTTTATACCCTACTAATACTTGCACTCAATTATCCTATCCTCCCTTCGTTGTTGTTCAGCAAAGGCATATATAGGGTATTTTTCAGCTGAGCTGAACTCTAGTTTCCTTTTTGGATCAGTGGTGCTGGTAAAATTTATGTCGGTAAAATAAATTGTAGGTGCAAATATCTGAGTAGAGTGGCTGCACCAGTTGCAAATGATTCTAAGACTTGGCCTGCAGTTGAATTATGGGTGCAAAAATTATGAATGCAATTTTTTAGGTCCTAGATCGTCTGGTATTGGGTATATTTTGGGTTCCAAGATTTTCACTTAATAAATTCTTGGATATTCTGGGGCATAGAAGCAGCTGCACACATAAGTAAAGTTAAAAACCAATTTACAAAGCTAAATGCACATTGTTCCTTCATCCATAAAACCCCCTAACACACTGACTGTGCTCTTCGTATGCATGTTCACGTGCAACCCAGTTAACATCCTGTTATGCTGCACACCTACAGTGGCTTAAATCTCAGTCCACTGCACTACAACCACCAGCCTCCTATAAGATAACGAATTCCTGAGCAAACTCTGAAGAATTAATTTTGGACTCTACCTATGATTGTGGTGATTTGAAGATATTATTTAAAATCTCCAGTGAGACTATTGCCCTTTTGTTTGTTATTTATATTATCCATTATAACTGCTTGAATCCATTATATCAAGAAAGTGCTTTGAGATCTAAGGATTAAAAGTGCTACATGAGTGAAGCATTATTATTAATAATAAATAATAATCATAGTAGTCCTGGAGATGATCTTTGGACACTGAGATTTTTTCTTCAGAACAAATTAAGTTTCTTAGAAGTGGTTTCAAATTCTCTTTTCCTTACTGATGACCAAAATCTGGGGTTTTTCACTCAGCTTTTACTCAGGCAAATTCTCATCAAAGCCAATTATTATTATTTTTTTCTTTATTATCAAGGCACACATCACTGGAGTATCTGTGTACACTTTACTTGGTGTAGATTACTAGCAAACCATTTCCCAATACAGAGCACAAATATCCCTACTTTCCCCCATCTGTATTCTCTAAAGTGGGAATGCTGGGGGGAAACCTTGACAACAGGATGAGTTAGAGGAACCACAGCCAACAATCAGACACATTGTTTTGTCCAAGTTTGAATGTTGTGAAATTCAGGCTTAGATGTAAGGTTCTGTGAGAACAAATTCCAGAGGCAAAGCACTGCTACCAAAAACATCCTTTTGCCAGCTGCCTCATGCTGCACCATACCAATGGATGTAGGATTGGTGGTTTGGAGGCAGGGGATAGTCTCTGAATTAGCTGGCACTGGGTTATTTAGGGCTTTGCATTTGGTAACCAGCATGTTGACAGTCAATTTCTGTATGAAATTCAGACAGAGAAGTGTGGTGCATACAAGTGTAATATGCTCTCCCCAGTCCACCTTACTAGAGGGCAGGCATACGTGACCATTACTTTACAATTCTGAGTGGTTTTCATGGCAAGTCATAGGTACAGCATGATGAGAAAAGCATGGATGAGTATGATAATGTCTGCTTCTTGTAGGGCAGTACCTTCTGCACAATTGAAGATGGAAAAGGCATTTATGGATACTTACTACTGAGGAATGCAGAAGCAGAAATAGAAAGACCCTAAGATTACAAACCATTTTGTCAATGTATAGATAGATGCTTTATTTAAATGAGGTGATCATGGATTTCATCATTTCCTTAATATGATTCCCTTTGCCAATCAACATCCCTTCCATTATATTTGATTTGAGTTTAATACAACTCAAGCTCTGCTAAATATTGGAAGAATGTGGAGACCACTTCATCTGGGTCCAGGGAAAAGGATTGAATGTCATCAGCATGATAGCAGAAATGTATCCCATACCACTCGCAGTCTCCCACAATAGCTGCATATAAACGCTGAAGAAAAGGGTTGATGCTGGCAAGACTGAACCCTGTGGCACTTCCCTGCTGACATCCCTCAGGAAAGAAGAGCGGGGTCTGATCACCACCCCTGGGATACTCTCCAACAGGATGAAGTAGACATGTTAAAACAATTCCTTCAACTCTTGCCAGGTTCCAGAGTCATATAAACAGCACCTAATAGTCTATGGCGTCAAAGCCACAAAGATCTAGGAATATTAGCAAGGATACCTGACATCTTCCCATTGCTCTGAGGAGATTGTCAGGCATGGAGACTGATGCCCTTCACATGCCATCTCAAGGTTTGAAGACTGGCTGATATGTAAAAATTAGGAAGGTGTCAGATGCTGTTAGAAACATCTTACTATTAATCATCTTTTCCATGCTCTTTCCCACCCAGTAGCAGTCATATAGTAGTTGGCAAGAAAATCAATGTCACAGGAGGATTTCTTGAGTAAGGACCAGATCAATCCATGCTTCAAGGCTGCTGGTAGGGAGGCACTACAAATTCCACCAATAATAGACATTACTTATTACTAGTTTTTACCAGTCGTATGAGACATGGATTTAATTCAGAGGCTGAATAAATTTCCATCAGAGTATCTAGAACCTCCTGATGGGACAAAATGAAACTGAATTGAATAAAATGGTTCATTTATTCCCTCCTGCCTGGAGAGTACTGTCATAGCCCCAGAGTGACAATTCCAGGTCTAGTCTATTTATCTGTAATGTATATTGAGAGCTCTTAGCAGCTAGAAATAGCAGGCTCTAAAAACAGTTGAAGGCAATCAGGTTGGATCACAGACCAACATCCAGAATGGTTTCACTAGGTTGTTATTATTGCTGGTTATTTGTATTGTGGTAGCATCCAAAGGCTCCAGTCAGGGTTGGGATACCATAGGCACTGCCCAAACACTGGAAGACAAAGTCCCTGCCCTCAAATCTGTGATTCAATTTAAAACAGCTGTAACACACTCTAGGAGGATGTGGGAGATAAGCTGAGGGTGACAGACATAAGATCATGTAGTTACATATATTGGCTTGATGCACAACTTGATGGTGTCACAGTTTCAGGGTAGCTGCACTCATATTCCCCCTCCATAATCCTTTGTGGGCACTCACTTAAGGTTTCCAGCTTCCAGCCATCACCTGTCTCAGACAGAGACCGACATCTCTCCCTCCTAACCGAGATTTGAACGCTAAACAGATCTATGCCTTACACTGTGATATTCCCAGCAAGGCAGTATGCCTAAAGGCCTGCCTGTGATTTGCTTTCTCCCTCTGAAGGATACCAGCAGTTCCAAGTTACCACACAGCTCTTTCTAAGCAAACACCTCTATTCTTAAGGTAAAAGCATCCCAGAGAAAACAGATATAGATAGATATAGATAAAGATAGCAGTTCCTATATTCATGCTGAACTCTTATCTGAGGTCACGCTTCAGTCTTATGAGGATCTAGAATGTTTAAATCTTTCCAACCCTCTAGCAAGGGCTGGGGCACTTAAATAGATGGTCCTGTCTGTTGGATGGATCAGAAGGAAGGCCCTGAGTCAGTTTTATATTAAAACCCTTTATTCATCTGTTGGTTTCTGGAAAAAACAGTTTGAACTAGTACATGCAAACCTCCCCAGGGGCTAGTATGTCTCTGAAGGGGTTTTATAGCTTAAGTGATTCACCTTAATCACCGCCCACTGATTTTAGTTTCTGGCAGAGCTGCAGCAACCCTTCCCCGTGGGAGTTGCATACAATTCCTGGCCCACAGTGTTACATAAACCTTTTGTACACTTAACACAAAATGGTCCCCACAGATATTGCACTGGGTTGCAGTATCTGTTGTAGCTGGTTCCGAATCATTTAAAAGTTTTGTTTAGATTTCTGATCAGACTGTAGTGATAGAAGCGAGAAGATACATAAGAATGGGATAGGCTGGAGGAAGAAAGGTAGGATGAAAATTGAAATGAGTAAAAGTCAGGGCAAGGTAGTATAAGAACCTTAATAGACAGAATAGGGACAGAGATAAGCAAGTGGAAAGAGAAAGGAAATGGGAGATACTTGGATCAGGAGAAGGAAGGGAGGTGGCATAGTGAGATCGTACTGATAAAAACCAGTTAAAGCTAGTATATGGGACTATGCAGATGTTAGACTGTGGGTGGAAGGGAGAAAAAGGACTCCTTAGTTTTCACCAAAAACTATGGCCCAAGCTCTTATATGGATTCATCTCTGGACCTCTGCTGTTGGCTATTAGGTGTGTTACAGGTACATAACCTGAACTTAGCAAGGAGAGAATATGTATGAGTTAGAGATGGGTCTAAATACAAAGTCCAGATCTAGAGCCACTTTTGAGACAGCAATATGCAAACTTTCCATGGTTCATCAGCATTCAGTGTTGGGGTCTTGGTTCATCCCATTGTACAGATGAGGACTAGTCACTAAGTTTTTATATTGATCCAGACATAAACTTTCCCCAAATCTGGAGGTGACTGGATCCCTGACTGTAATTCAGACCCATCTCTAGTACAAATATAATCTAAACTGAACTGATTTAAGGGAGCTGTGTTGTGGGGAGAGTAGGGTTTAAAATTAACTCAAGTTTGTATATGTGAATTATTGCAAAAGATACCAACATTAACTGCGTGTGTGGTTCTGTACTTGTTTTTCCTCCCCCTTAGAGGATTTCCTTCTGCTGCTCCATATTAGGATCTGAACTTTTTCTTCCCTCATCTAAATAAACTGGGGGTGGGTAAAAATGCCAATAACACGAGTCTTTTTCAACAAATGAAGCTTTATTCAGAACATAAATAATTGAGCTCAAAAATTGAGGCTGTGCTATTTTCACTTCTACCTACTTTCACACATTTACTATTTCTTAAGTATCTGTTTCTCTCTTGAACATCAAGCCTGACCTAGTACTTGAACAATAAAATCTGTAGTCATCAACCCATTTCCATGGAGGCACATGAGGCACTTCATAGTCTTACTTGCAACTATCCTCTCCCTGTTTATCAATAGACAATAACTCTTCTTGATATTATTTGATTTCTCTTTTCCTTTGACACTAGGGAGAGGGGGCCAGTACTATAGAGGGTGGGAATTAGGGTTGCATAACATCAAAGGAGGAAGCCATGAGTTTACAGAATTACAGCTTGAAAGACCACATATTATGTGGTTATCTGGGCTTGGGTGGAATGGGAGAAAAATCAGACTTTCACTGCCCAAGCCTGGGTATCAGAAATAGAACAGAGGATTTAATCACTGCACAGGTAACATTCAGCCTCTGGGGAAGGGAAGAAAAAATGGAATTTGCTAACTTAATATTTTGGCAGGTGTTTCCCCTAAAGTACCTCTTCAGTAGTTCAAGGTTGAGGATCACTGCTTTACAGAATGCCTCTAAAACAAAAATATGTTTAAATTGCATTTGCTATAATACAGGATTTATTTGCTTCAGCTTCCAGGGACACTACTTATTGTTAAAATGGTTCATTTCATCAACAGGTCAAGGTTGAGGATCAATGGGTTAGATTCAAGGATTATTTTCCACAATAAAAGAGAAATTCATTTCAACCTCCTTAAAATTGGCTCAGCTGCCACGTTAGACTTTCTGATGTTTTAACCAAGTACACAATCTCTTACCACCAGGATGCATACATTAAAAAAATAAGGCAAGAGTTACAAATTGCCACTATTGGGATCCCCAAAGACGGAGAGCCTGATACTTCTTTCACTTTCACTAATTTTACACCAGTGTAACTTGTTGATTTCTTTCTTCACATAAGTCAGTCTTTTCATTGATTTCAGTAGGCTTTAGATCAGGCCATAAGTAAGAGTAGTAGAATGAGGTTTTGGATCAGGTTACTTATTCTTTCATTATTTTTACTATTAAAGCTATGGCCTTGACCATGCTGCTTATGAAAGTGGACCAGATCCTCAAAGGTATTTAGGTGCTTAAGTCCCACTGAAATCAATGGGACATAAGCACCTAAATACCTTTGAGGAGCTGGGCTTAGAAGACTACCAGGAAGGACTCACCTCTAGATCTTCACTTATTACTTGAAAGTCAAATAATATTAGGAATATTTTTAAAATATCAAACCAGGAATGCCTTAGATCCACTAAATCATTTGTGTTTACAGGGATGGATTTTCCCTGATGATATTCTAGGCCTGCCGAAACTTGAGAGCTTTTGCTGACATTACAATGAAATTATGGAAGATCGGATCAACTCACTCTGTATTATATCCTACATTTGGATTTCAAAGTAGATATTTGCTTTTACAAGGCACCTAGGGGAACAGAGGTATTTTTCCACTCATAGAATGTATCTGCATCTGAAAACATTAAACTGTATGTATAAGAAGAATCAAATTCAGGTTGACTTTGGAGGAGAATACTGTACTATTTGTCTGTAAGATCACCACCCTATTCTATTTCTGATATCTGGACATGTAGCCACCATTATAAAATAATTTAGGATTGCATAGGATTAAAATTGTAAATCTTTATGGAATTCTTGGGTTATGACATTAATTGTCAGACATAGTGGAGTTCCGAGAGACAGAGCACACTTACTGCATTCCTTAAATGCAGTTGCATATTTTGTTTAATTTGTTTATAAGAAATCTTAAGTGACATGATAACATCATAAACATACATTATTAATTGTATTAACAGATAAAATTTAAATAATATAAGTAAAAAAATTCACAGAACTGAATGGAGGTGTGGATGGAATGGACATAAATTAGTGATTGATAATAGATCTATTTCTGCATGGTAAGAGAAGAGTAATCAAAACATATTCATCAGGACATAATCCAATCACTAAAAGGGATAGGAATGATCCCTCCCCCCCTCGTTGCTGATCATTGCACGACTGGCTAAATATATTATTGGGTGATTTCATTTCTGAAGTATCACTTATCTGCCATTGCCCAAAGCAGGATACTTGTCTAGATGGACCAGGGCTCCATATTTCAACGAACTTTTAGAAAAGTCCTGTTAAGCCTCTTTAAATACAGCCAAATGCAAAGCCATACAATTAGTTCCAGTGACATCACTAGGACAAACTTGAGGTGAGCAGGATTTGACCTTTTGTATACCATTTTCCCCCGCAACACTGCTGATCTTTTAGGCATATATGCTTTTTTGACATAAAGCTGGAAATAAAGAACCAATAATTTTTGTTTTCAGACACTTAAGTTTTTGTAGAATAACCCAAAGGCTTGACATTAACATATTAATTTATCTCATATAATGAATATTGCAAAATGTGATAAATTATTCCTTTATTGGAACAGACTATGCAAGGTCCTTTTTTCATCTTGAGAATTAGCATGCAAACCTCACAAAATGGTGATAGCCATGCTAGAGGGGCTATGTCTGCAAATCAGTAACATCAAGTGCAAGTCTTCTGCAAGTTGGATCACATTGAGGAGCTGGAAGTCTGAAGCATTTCCTGCATATGTAGACTATTTGGACAAGATGTTAAACATCATATTCATGGAAAAATTAACACTATCTGGGAACGAGGACTTAAAAAAAATATACCAAGAGTTTATGGCTGTTTCTCTGGGTATGTCTACACTGCAATTAAAAACCCACACCTGGCCTGTGTCTGCTGGCTCAGGCTAAGAGGCAATTTAATTGCAGGGTAGACTTTTGGGCTCAGGCTGGAACTGAGCTCTAGGACCATACCCCTTGTGGGGTCCCAGAGCCTGGGCTCCAGCTTGAGCCCTAACGTCTACACCACAATTAAACAGCCATGTATCCCACATCAGCTGACATGGGCCAGCCACGGGTTTTTAATTGCAGGGTAGATTTACCCTCTGAGTCCTTCTGGTGTCTGCTCTGTAACTTATCTTGTATGAGTGACAATGATACAGCATTCTGAAGATGCCCTTATAAAGTTTAAAATTCTGAATATTACAGTGTATGTAGACTCTAAAAATGTTTTGCTTCTTATGTCTGTTGAATCATAGAATCATAGGATTGGAAGGGACCTTGAGAGGTCATCTAGTCCAGTCCCCCTGCACTCAGGGCAGGACTAAGTATTATCTAGACCATTCCTGACAGGTGTTTGTCTAACCTGCTCTTAAAAATCTCCAATGATGGAGATTCCACAACCTCCCTAGGCAATTTATTCCAGTGCCTAACCACCCTGGCAGTTAGGAAGTTTGTCCTAATGTCCAACCTAAACTTCCCTTGTATTTTTAAGAAGAAAGGCACAGTAAAAAGTAAAGGCACAGTAATTACAAAAAAGAAAAGAAATCTAAGGAAAATTTTGCAATCCATTACAGGCAGCTTAATAATAGTGTTTTAGAATATTTTGACCCATCAACAACAGAATAGAACGTAAGTATGGGTGATTATCTCAGATTGTTCCATAAGCCTGCTCTACCATACAGCTGTACTTCAATGGTAATTAATAAATATTTTAACTTCACTGTGTGGTCTTTAAGGAGAGCCCTTGTTCCCCAAAAAAAGTTTCCTAAAATTCCCATTGAAACATCACACAGTTCCTTAATTCCTTAAGCAATAAAGAGGTCTGCCTTTAGGAATTCAATCTTCCTTGGTGGCTGATGTTTAGCCCATGTGAATTACCATAAAGGTTTCTGAGGTGCTAACATACAAACTGTTAGATAGAAGTGATAAGTAAACTAATTTGAGAAAAACAACAGCCATATTTGACAAAATGTCAGCCACTATATGGGGGAGAAGGTGAAGCTATGCAATTGAAAGAAGTTCTAAAACAAGCAAGTAAAGAAAACTATGTTCTAGCATATTTGTGTTGCTGTGCAGATGTTTTGCAAGTGTGTGAAGGCTTGCACTCCAGTTTTGTTAGCCTGTTGGAAGAAATCTCATTTAACTGGCATTTTTACATCTACATTAATTCTTTTAAAACACTGGAGTGCGTGTTCTACAGCTATGTAAAGAAACGCATTATCAAAGCATTAAGATATGATTAAACTGACATTTTCTTAAGAAAACGAAAGGAGCAGGAAAAAGCCATTCTAAAAGGACTGAGTGCTACATACTCCAGATATTATCTTCAGTGCTTACTCAGGGATCTTTAAAGAAGCTTATTACCAAGTACCCTAAGAAGACAAGTGTGGATGTGTACAGATCAGAGGAATGCAAGTTAATGCACCTGCCAGATTTTACTATCGTACAAAGCATGTCAATCAGCACTCAGACCTTGCGTTTAAAAATGTGTTCCCTCAGATTTTTTTCAGTACTATGTCTCACATAACTAGATTTTCCTAGTCGCTAGCCATCCAGTGTTGCAAATGTCAGAAATTGTTACTGAATATACATCACTGAAATTAATGTGAATATTCCTTCTTTAGCTTCAATACAGTCTGATACAAATACTAATAGATCTAATTATAAGGTTAGATATATTTAAAAAATCAGATTCTTAATAGACAGAAGAGCAACACATTCACGGTGCAAAATAAAACCAGGTTAAAACACCTCTCTTTAAAAGGAGTGAAAGAAAAGGCGCAATGAGTTACAGTTTGGTTGGTTTATATCACTTGAAAGTAACGTTGTTTGAAGCCAAAAGTTAACTTTCCATAGGTCAAATCCTGAAGACCTTACTCAATTTGAACTTGCATATACAACTTTCACTGACTTCAGTATTTTCCCCAATTACTTAATTTTGGTTAAGTAATAACTCAAATACTGAATGAGGTTCTCAGGATTTGGCACGAAAAGTCCTGTAACCCCAAATCACCTTATATAAAAGATAGATTTTAAGTAAATTTATTGAAAGAATTCAAATGTCACCGTAGCGCTGAAAATATAGCCATTTAAATAAGTGGGCTTTATCCATCTGCTGGTACCTCCAGCAATGTCAACATTTGCATTCTGCTCTCCTACCTCTGTCAAACTTCAGTTATATTAAAATAATGAATTCTCATACAGATATTTTCCTCTTAGCATGACGCATTTAGAACTTGCTGACACATTTTCAGGGCAAATGTTGGAGGTCTGTTAAAATGCACAGATTTATACAAGAGAAACCTGTACAGATGTCCTGGGATAGAGATTTGTTTTTTATCAGCTCTCATAAAACACATGTCCATATGCATGGTGTTTTCCAATTGGAAAATAAAGCACAAATCCTATTGGGATCACCAGCAGGGCCTAACATCCAACGGCAGATCTTTTATTTAAATAATCTCACACTGCTCGGTGGGAAATACCATTTCCATTGTGTTTACAAACATGTTAGCATTCATTAAAATGCTTTTGCACTGGCTGAAAGATAAATATTTTGAAAGGGATATTTGTGAACAGCTTTAGAAAGGCAGAAGTTTATAACCCTGATCATTTGAGATATGTATTATTTCATGTAGAAGCTTTCATTAGAAAGAAATAGCAGCCAGGTGTTTGGAATAGTTTTACCATCTGACAATGGCAGGATCTCAACATGCTTTGAAGTTACTGTCACTTTGTAATTATAGTAGCTACCTTTGAGGTAGATGAGATCATGTCTGTCCATTACATGAGATATCGCATAATTTAAGCCCATGCAAGGTGGAATAGAATTTAAAAAATGCTTTCACTACCACCCCTCCTGTTTGATACTTGTTATCATTTTCTTTTGTTGATCCCTGCATACATGACTTTAAATTAAAAGTTAGCTATCAGATAGTTTTGATATTTGTACAATGCCTAGTAAATCCTTATATAAACCTCAGGTATGTGTCACCTCCAGGACTGGTCATTCTTCTAGAGTTTTCTAAGGAGTGGGTAACTACTTTGTCAAGGAAGAGGAATAATTTGTGGTTGCCAAAAGAAATGATAAATCCACAGTCTTGAGTTGAGCCAGTCCCATCCTACCCCACTTTCTGCCTACTAGGAACATCTCTGCTTCCCTTAGCCTGCCCTCTTGATATGAGCTAGCTCTCCCTGCTGTGGGTTCCAAGTACCTCCCTTAAGCTGAGAGAAGTTGGAGAGGAGTCAGGCCATGTAAAGAGATCAGTCAGGGATGGAGAACAACCAGAATGGATGTGACAGTGTATGAGAGGTGGGGAGAGATGGGAGGTCCTGTTGAAGGTGAAGAAAGAAAGCAACTGGTCATAAGTTTGTTTACCCACAGTCCCTCAGTAAACAGCACTAATTATTATTTGTACTGTGGTGGTGCTTACAACGGGTTGGATCACAGAAAACCCCTTGGGTATTGCCAACTGATGTGCTTAGACTACCTCTGAGCTGTTTCCCCTGCCAGCTTGGGACTTCAGAACACTGCCTGGTTTGAGCCAGACACGCTTGCCTGCTACAAACCCAGCCTCAGGTCTGAACAATGTCCCACAAAAGTTGCAGGCTAAACTGAAAACAGCTTAAGACGTGTTCCTGTCTCTACCACTCAGATGCCCAGCTCCCAATGGGGTCCAAACCCCAAATAAATCTGTTTTACCCTGTATAAAGCTTATACAGGGTAAACTCATAAACTGTTCGCCCTCTATAACACTGATGGAGAGATGTGCACAGCTGTTTCCCCCCCATCTATTAATACATACTCTGAGTTAATTAATAAGTAAAAAGTGATTTTATTAAATACAAAAAGTAGGATTTAAGTGGTTCCAAGTAACAACAAACAGAACAAAGTAAATTACCAAACAAAATAAAACACGCAAATCTAAACCTAATACAGTAAGAAAGTGATTACAGATGAAATCTCACCCTCAGAGATGTTCTAGTAAGCTTCTTTTATAGACTAGCCTCCTTCTAGTCTGGGTTCAGCAATCACTCACACCCCTGTGGTTACTGTCCTTTGTTCCAGTTTCCTTCAGGTATCCTTTGGGGGTGAAGAGGCTCTCTCTTGAGCTAGCTGAAGACAAAATTGAGGGGTCTCCCAGGGGCTTAAATAGACTTTCTCTTGTGGTCGAGACCCCCTCCTCTCTCCTATGCAAAATCCAGCTCCAAGATGGAGTTTTGGAGTCACATGGGCAAGTCACATGTCCGTGCATGACTCAGTTTTTACAGGCAGCAGCCATTGCCCACATGCTATCTTGAATGTCTCCAGGAAGACTTCTTATATAGATTGGAGTCTTCCAAGATCCATTTTTCGTTAAGTGTTTCTTGATTGGGCACTTAACTTGCCAATTCTCTTCTAAAGAAGCTGACCAAATGCTTTACTAAGGCTACTTAAAATCAAACAAGTACACAATCAATATTCATAACTTCGAATACAAAAATGATACATGCATACAAATAGGATGAATATATTCAGTAGATCATAACCTTTGCAGAGATGTTACATGGCATATGTAGCATAAAACATATTCCAGTCATGTCATATTTACATTCATAAGCATATTTCCATAAAGCATTATGGGTTGCAACATCACAGTGCTTAGAGGCATTAATCAAGGGTTTTGAAGAAGGATATGAAGGAGGAGAGGAAGTTTGAATGGCCTATGGGATCAGAGATGGCATTTCATGAGAAATACAATATTAAGAGAAAGAACAGAGGTGATTACAGGCCGTAAGGGAGGCATGAAGGGAACCAGCATTAGAGGAGGACTGGCCTTGAGCAGATGCCTGGTGGGAAACTAGAGCTGAGGTACATGCCCTAAATATGGCATACCCCAAGTTGCCTTTGCTGAAGTTTCTCTTTTTAAACCAAAGGTTCAGTACCCCTGTTTTAAGTAAAGTGTAGCTGCTGCATAGCCCAAGACACTGGCAAAACAGGTAAAGCAGTTTGAAACTCTCAGACAGATTTAACAACCAGGGAGGAAGCATTCATGTAATACAGGAACTGGCAACCTTTGGAATGTGGCCCACCAGGGAAAGCACTGGTTTGTTTACCTACTGCGTCTGCAGATTCGGCCAATCGCAGCTCCCACTGGCCAGTTCCTTGGCCATGCCCTAAAGGGTCTGCTGAGGATTCCTCTGTGTAGAGGAATTCCTCGGTGGCATTAACCTGTCATAGCTGGCAATATGCCATTTAATGGCTGACCCTAGTATAAGGAGTGTGCTTACAGCTCTCCTCCCTTTGGCCTTTCCAGCTGCTGGTGAGACTTGATGCACATGAGGACTGAGTCCATAGTTTAAATTTAGAGCAAGTAATGGATATGTTTCATAATCTGGCATCATGACCCTATAATGCTATTGGTACAAGCAATCCAACTTTTCAGTAAGGTGGCTGCCACCAGCAATACAGCCAACATGGACAACTGTAACTATGAATCATTAATTTCATAGTATTACACAAATATAAATTAAAATAAATACTGTCTTTAACAGAGGGGAATACAAATTAAATTACACTGAAAGTTAAAATGAGTTTAAGGCGTATCATTATTCTTCAAGCAACATTAAATGATTCCACAGATATTTATAAAACTTTTAAATATCTCCCTATGAAGAAGTTGGTGGCTTAGGGGAATGTAGATAGTGCTGTTGCTACTAGAGGCCCTGGGTTCAAATGCTTTCATAAGCAAGAAATAAATCTTTGGCTCTGCATGAAAATGGATGATTTGCATTACATAGGAGATAAGATTAATTGATCATAATGGTTTCTATCTAGCCTTAAATCTATGACTACTGAGAAAAGCAATTAAAATAATGCTTCAGGTTTAGAAGGGAGCTGCACAACTTTATGTTTTATTTATTTTTAAAATTCATTTATGTATAGACTTTTTTATAGCATTCACCACAGCAGCACCTGACTGTCTTGGATCCAGTCCATCATCTTGGCTTATAAATTTGAGAGATGATATATTCAGCTATGACCAGGTGGATTCATTATCTTATTATATCAGAATTTAAGTATCTTGCATAGACTGTATAAGACTGATCTTTACTTATTTTTCTTGTTTTCTGTTTGGATATTGTACATTATGACAGTGATTGGGTTCATTAGGTACCTGGCTATCTTATATTTTCATTATGTAAAATATAATAAAGCTTTTTAAAACAACCTCTCCACCCTCTCAGCATTTTCTAATGTATAATGTCTCTGGTAAGAAATATCACACTTCCACTACCCTTTCAGATTACTGGGATAAATGGGATATTTTTAAGGGAAAGAAGTGTCTGCAATTCCAAATGCTACCTTTTCACACCTGCAAGAACCTCCATCGAGGCAGCAATTGTTCTGCTGGATATGAAGGGGAAGGGTCATGAAGATACCCTGGAGGTTCCAGAGTCCCCCGTCCATGAAGAGGAGGGGAGATATGTGGACAAAGGACCCTACCAGTAAGGCATTTGATACGATTCCACATGGGGAATTATTAGTTAAATTGGAAAAGATGGGGATCAATATGAAAACTGAAAGGTGGATAAGGAACTGGTTAAAGGGGAGACTACAACGGGTCATACTGAAAGGTGAACTGTCAGGCTTGAGGGAGGTTATTAGTGGAGTTCCTCAGGGATCGGTTTGGGGACCAATCCTTTTATTACTGACCTTGGCACAAAAAGTTTGCGGATGACACAAAGCTGGGAGGTATTGCCAATACAGAGAAGGACTGGGATATCATACAGGAAGATCTGGATGACCTTGTAAGCTAGAGTAATAGTAATAGGATGAAATTTAATAGTGAAAAGTGCAAGGTCATGCATTTAGGGATGAACAACAAGAATTTTTGTTATAAGCTGGGGACTCATCAATTGGAAGCAAAACAGGAGGAGAAGGACCTTGGAGTATTGGTTGATCACAGGATGACTATGAGCCACCAATGTGATGTGGCCGAGAAAAAAGCTAATGCGGTCTTGGAATGCATCAGGTGAAGTATTTCCAATAGAGATAAGGAGGTGTTAGTACCATTCTACAAGGCACTGGTGAGACCTCATCTGGAATACTGTGTGCAGTTCTGGTCTCCCATGTTTAAGAAGGATGAATTCAAACTGGAACAGGTACAGAGAAGAGCTACTAGGATGATCCGAGGAATGGAAAACCTGTCTTATGAAAGGAGACTCAAAGAGCTTGGCTTATTTAGTCTAACCAAAAGAAGGCTGAGGGGCAATATGATTGTTCTCTATAAACATATCAGAGGTATACATATCAGGGAGAGAGAGGAATTATTTAAACTCAGTACCAACGTGGACACAAGAACAAATGGATATAAACTGGCCATCAGGAAGTTTAGACTTGAAATTAGATGAAGGTTTCTAACCATCAGAGGAGTGAAGTTCTGGAACAGCCTTCCAAGGGGAGCAGTGGGGGAAAAAGACATATCTGGCTGCAGTACTAAGCTTGATAGGGTTATGAAGGGGATGGTATGATGGGATAGCCTAATTTTGGCAATTAATTGATCTTTGACTATTAGTGGTAAATATGCCCAATGGCCTGTGATGGGATGTTAGATGGGGTGGGATCTGAGTTACTACAGAGAATTCTTTCCTGGGTGCTGGCTGGTGAGTCTTGCCTACATGCTCAGGGTTTAGCTGATCACCATATTTGGGATTGGGAAGGAATTTACCTCCAGGGCAGATTGGCAGAGGCCCTGGGTTTTTTTTGCCTTCCTCTGCAGTGTGAGGTACGGGTCACTTGCTGGAGGATTCTCTGCAGCGTGAAGTCTTTAAATCATGATTTGAGGACTTCAGTGGCTCAGACATAGGTTAGGGGTTTGTTGCGGGAGTGGGTGAGTGAGATTTTGTGGCCTGCATTGTGCAGGAGGTCAGACTAGACGATTATAATGATCCCTTCTGACCTTAAAGTCTACGACTCTATGACCACACCCAGATCAATTAGAAAATAATCTGAGCCAATAGTTAATACTTAGATCTTGTCATCCCACTGAAGAACATTCCTTTGTATTATTTTCTCAAATCCGATCCCTTTCTCCCCGGGACACATTTTCCTTCAGCTAGTTTCATTAGAAAAGTCACTCTTCAACAGATGTGAATAACCTAGTGAATATTTAAATGAGCTGGAGAATGTGTGCTGATTTTTTCCCCTGCCACCAGGGTGTTACTTGTGGAAAGTTTTGTAACCATTAAGTACCATGTGTTATTGAATATGGTATTGACAAGTTCTAGAGGTGAGGATGTAATGAGTTATTCTACAGTATATTATGTTCCTCTGTGCCTTCTCCTGATCCCAATGCCCTGATTTGATTTCTGCACATCAATAACCACTTGTTTGAAAGCCAAGGACATGGGAGCTTTTGGTTATTTTGAAAGAGGTACAAGCTGAGACAGGAGAGGACAGTCATCAGGAACCACTGTGTTTCTACCAAGACTGTTTCACTGTGGGACAGATTGTGAACCTCTTATTCACGTTGATGAGCAGGTACTGCTACAAGTAGTCCCAACAGACTCAATGGGATTGCATATATGAGTAGCATTCCTCAACGTGAATTCATAATCTGATGCTGTGTGACCCAAAGATTATATGTCAGATTGCTCAATGAATCCATGATCTGATTTAATTTCCTATGGCAGAGTAGGCAAGACTTCTGGTATGCAAATATGATCTTCCAAAAAAATCACAGGTAAAACCAAACCCATATAGAGTACACCATGTCTTGAGCCTTCTTTGTTTCTTTGGAGGGTATAAAGAGTCATAATTTGTATTTATGTAAAATCCACTGTCATTCCCGAACCTTCTTTACCATCAAGATGCACACATAGTTTATTGGAGTAATCACAGGGTTTTTTGCTGTCATCTTTTTCCTGCAACTCCCTCCTGCTTTTCATTAATTATTCTAAGCCACTTGCAGCAAGGAACATGTCTTTGAATGATATCAGACAATGCTTAGCACAACAGGGCCACAGTCATAACTTGGTTGAATGCTACCGTAAGCCTA
The DNA here is from genome assembly GCF_016161935.1 of Mauremys reevesii. Lineage (NCBI taxonomy): Eukaryota > Metazoa > Chordata > Testudines > Geoemydidae > Mauremys > Mauremys reevesii. Next base: position 253,538,990 of record NC_052624.1, read on the forward strand.
GTATTAATTTATAAGAATTTGTTTCACCCTGATATTAGTTGTTCATGAAGTAAAATGAAGGGTGAAACTCATCTGTGCAGGACACAGATGTTTCTCAGAGGCTGGTCCAATATAGTGATATGAATTCCCACAGGAAATAAGGACCACCACAAACCTCAACATCTTTTCACTCAAAGTGCAAGTCACACTTCTTTGGCCTTGTCTTCTCTAATATGAACACACAACAGCATGTACATTTATGTAAACAAAACCCTACCAAAATAAGATGCCACTCCACACATAATTCTCCCCCTCAGCAGAGGATGAGAGAAGGAACAAACTACATGTAACAGCTGTTAGTCAAATCACTTAATGCACTACTGGAAGGAGCTTAGATATTACAGTGATTGCGGGATGGTATAAGAACCTATGGCGAATAGAATGATTCTCCACTCCTGTAAAATAAGAGGGGACATAATACATGGAGATATAAATACCTCAGAGCTGGAAGGGACCTTGAAAGGTCATCAAGGGGGCCTTCACTAGCAGGACCAAGTACTGATTTTACCCTACATCCCTAAGTGGCCCCTTCAAGGATTGAATTTATAATGCTGGGTTTAGCAGGCCAATGCTCAAACCACTGAGCTATCCTTCCCCGAATTTATGTGTGCTACAAAGCACTTTTTAAGCCCTAACAAATTAATCTTCCTAACAACCCCATGACATGTATAGGTCAGAATCATTATCCATCTTTTACAAAGGGGGAAATTGAGATAGGCTAGGGTCAGAGTTTCCAAAATTTGGTTACCTAAAGCCAAGTACTTTAAATTCATAGCTAGGCACCCAGGTTAAAGTGGCCTGATTTTCAGAGTTGTGAGCACATGTAGCTCCAAATGAATTCAATGATGGCAGTAGGTTTTTAATTACTCTGAAAATCAGACCACTTTTTAAAGTGCCTGCATATGGATTTTGAAAAAATTGGCCTATATTTCTTTAGGTTTGGGCAAGTCACAGTGAGTCAGCAGGACAGCTGGAACCAGAACCAGGGGCTCCCAACCTTAAGCTGCTGCTCTCCTAATATGGCTGCAGAAAAAGGCCTCAGACCTTATACCAGCTTCTAGTCTCATGTTTAAGCTACTAGACTGGTATCTGTCCATGAGAAGTGTTGCTATAACTGATGCAAAGTCTCATGGAATTTGTTTTCCTATTCTGGTCTTTTTTTATTTAATAATACCTTTTCTTCTTCTATTCTCTTTACCTGACCATAGTCTGTTTCAGATTTGTGTGCTTTTTCTATACATCAGTGATGATTCCAATTGCATACTAGGGAACAGCAGTTTATTATATTGTGGAAATATATCATACATGCTGTATTAAGAAATGTTTACAGGTAGTTTCCTTCTCTAAACCGTCAATTTTATGCATACAGTATGTGCAAGGTAAGGGTAGTTATTGAGTCAAGCTATCATTTGCACCATGCAAAAGTAGAAAGCTAGATAATACTGTGCAGCTGTATTTTTGCATGTGTTTGACTTGTTCAGCAGAAATATAGCTTTCCCTCTTTTAGCCATTGTCAGGGGGTTCCTCTGAACAGCAAGTGGAGGTTTTATTACAATACTTCACTTCCACCTGCATGGAACACTGCTAATGTTGTTTAATTATGCACAGAGAAGTTCACCTTTCAGACTATGTGGCTATGGAGGCTAATTTTTAAAGTTGATCTTGTTTCAGGCTGGAGCAATGATCCTGCCTTGGTGTGTCATTGTGATCTTGGGTGCATTGATCAGGACACACACAGGTAAAAGACAGACAGACACAAGGATGGATTTGAGCAGCAGGATGCAACTATATTAACTTAAAAATGTCTAACATCTCAGGCATCACTGTGGGGTTACAGGGCTCTCACCACATAACCAATAACTTGGGGTAGATACTCTTCAACCTAACTCCTAGGACTTGGTAACCTCTAGCTCCCTCATGGGGCGGGAGCAGGAGAGGATTCAGAGCTGAAGGAGATCTCAGTCTGTGAATATTTCAGGAATCCCCTTTTCCTTACAGACAATAGATCTACCAACCATACCCCAGCTCTCACTTACCTCTGGGAGCTGGCGCCTTTAACCTTTATGTGCACGGGACACCAGCCACAAGTTACAATGAACTAAACATTCCTATATTACTTCCTTACATTACATTCCCATTGTTACTCCTTTTTACCTAAACTAGCCTCCACAACGCTGACCCCAGGAGTTGGCCATCCCTCTGTACAAGCTCCCCTCTGCTGAGAGAGGGACGGGCAAGAGTAGTGCTTATGGCTTCCTTCCTCTGATACCTTAAATTGGCATTCAACCTGTTCATAGCATAGTATGGTCAAGGGCACAGGTGCCAGCCCAACAATGTCATTTGCTTTGCAAGAAGACCGCTCTTTTAAGACCTTAATAATACTTCCATATGCATCTTCAAATGCCATATCATATCTGTTGACATTACATACTGAACTAGATTACCTAAAGATGGGATTTTTGGTCACTTATTACTGCTAGTACCTAGGAAACCTATTAAGAACCTAAGAGGTAATATAATATGGTGTATGTGAAATGCCCTCAGGCAATCCATGTAAATGAAAAGCCATGGCAGACAACAGCACTTGGGGGGGCGGGCACTAAATTAAGCATAATGTGTTAAGGTAATTTACACCTTTTCCCCCTTCCCTCAGGCCAGTCAGATAGGAAGTGACTTATTTTTAATGAAAGGGAACTTTGGGGATGACAAAAATGTAATTTTTTAAAAAAAACAAGAAATCAGGTAATTTTTGAATAAGGTGCGGGGGAGGGTTACTATTAATTCAGGATCATGAGTGACAAAAAGAAAAAAAAGAGAAGGAAATGGAGAAAAACAATGAATAGGACAGTAAAAAACAGAGAAAGAAAGGAAGAGGCAAGAGAAGGAAATGAAAGCATGGGTTATGGCACACAACTCACTTATGGAGTCTCTCTGTACAATGACAATCTAAAAAGGTGAATGCCGTGTTAAAATAGACAATATAAAGAATATTCCACTGACTTTATCTTAACTGGGGGGCACAGCTGGGGAACCATTGAAAGACTTTCCAGAAACAGACAGGAGTGAAGGAGCTTCGTCGCTGCTTTAAACGCCAGAGGCATAATGGGAACATGATGATGATGATGATGATGATTTATCTTAATTAAGCTGCAATGTTACCTTGCTCTGTGATGTTCCACCATTTTATGCTTACATATAGTCAGAAAACTAAGACTATTGCTACCAGAGGAGCCAGCTATGAGAACAGAAATGCCTGACCCAATGACTTCCATCTACTTCCTATTCTCTGAGGACAGATTGGTAGTTTTTGAAGTACACACTTGGTTTCAGATAGGTGGCACGGCTGGCCTTACCATGAGGTGAACTGAGGAGGCCGCCTCAGGTGCCAGACTGTGGGTGGGGAGGGCACCACTAGGACCCGGAGTGTAAGAAATTGTGTGTGATGCTGGTGCATATGTATTCTCTCTGCTCTAGATGCACAGAGATGGTTGAGTGCTGTGCTGGAGGAAGGAGGGCACAAGAGACATAACAGACTGGCAGGAGAAAAGGTGAGAGGGAATAACAGAAAGCAGCAGGAGTTGCAGGGAGAGAGGAGGAGGAGCCTCTTATGTACCTCTCTAGCACCCCCAGGAGCCTGGACTGATTAACCCCAGCTTCTCAGGGAGCTTCCTGTTTCCTGCTGCTTCCCTGAACCCACTTGAGGAGAACAGGCAATCAACTGAAGTAGTAGGTGCCAGCTAGGTCCTTAAGACGCTGATATCTTCCCTCACTCAGGCCCTGCTACCAGCCGGCTTATTTGTCCCCTTCAATTGAGTGTTGAGAGCCACTATAGCTGGAACAGAACAGCAGTCATGAGTGAAAGCAGAAAATGCCCCTCTGGGGCAGCATTCAGAAAAAGAAAACGCAAAGGAAGCTTTTCTATCTAAGCAGGAAGGAGATCTCCTGAGATACATAGAAACAAATGTTCATGGGGAGCCTTCCGGCCCCAGTGAGGATGTGAGTGGTGAGGAGATTCCTGATCTTCCAGTTAGTCAGAGTGCAGGTGACATGGCAGCTACTGCAGCATCCATATCTCCATCTCAAATGGATGTAACCATGCACATTCCTGAAGAAAAGTGTAGATCAGAGAAGAGTGTGGTGGATGCGCAAGAAACAGCTGCTGAGTTTAGTTCCTTAAGTCTAGATGATCCAGGACTGTGGACCCACTTGAGTAATAGCCTGAAGGATTTCCTTGTACTGCACGGGCCACAGCAAGTGAAAAACTTCATGTTCCCCAAAGACAATGAAAATAGAAGTTTCCATCCAACACATTACTGGCATGGAATTCCTAACAGTAACAAAGTGGAGAGGCCAGGGCTTATGTACTCAAAAACCCAGAATGCTGCATACTGTTTTTGTTGCAAACTCTTCCAGTCTAATGTTCCAGCCACATTGGGTTCTACAGGAACAAAGGACTGGAAAAATCTGGCTAGAAATCTGGCATGCCCTGAGAAGACAGCAAATCACCAGAGAGCCTTTCATAGGTGGAAAGAGCTTGAGATGAGACTAAGGTTAAAGGCCCCCATAGATGATCAGCATCAAGAAAAGATTGCATCAGAGTCTCTTTACTGGCAAAATGTTCTGAAAAGGCTCATTTCCATCGTGAGAATGCTTGCTACCCAAAACCTAGCACTGCATGGCACTTCAGATCAGCTCCATGTGCCAAACAATGGAAACTTCCTTAAAATTGTGGAGCTGTTGGCTGAGTTTGATGCTGTACTCCAGGAGCATCTAAGAAGAGTCACCACCCAAGAAATGTACACACACCACTACCTTGGAAAAACAATTCAAAATGAGATCATACAGTTACTGGCAACAAAAGTCAAACAGAAGATTGTGGCAGATCTGAAGTCAGCAAGATATTACTCTGTTATTATGGACTGAACACCAGACATCAGCCATACGGAACAAATGACTTTAATGGTGCCTTTTGTAACAACAGAACCTAGTGAAAAATATCCCTGCAATGGTGACTGTCCAAGAGCATTTTCTAGAATTTATTGACATTGATGATACTACAGGAGCTGGTATGACAAATTTTCCTCTTAAAAAGCTGGAAGACATGGGAATTGTGATAGCTGACATGAGAGGTCAGAGCTATGATAATGGTGCCAACATTAGAGGAAAGAACAGAGGAGTGCCAACATGGATCCGAGAGTTAAACCCTTGAGCTTTTTTTGTCCCATGCAGTTCTCATTCATTGAACTTGGTGGTCAGTGATGCAGCATCAGCTTCTAGTGAGGCTGCTGAATTTTTTAATTAATTCAAAGCATCTATGTATTTTTCTCTACTTCAACACATTGATGGCAAATTTTGAAGCAACATCTGGGAACATCCTCTCTGACCCTGAAACCACTGAGTGCCACATGATGGGAAAGTTGAGTGGAGGTGATAAAACCTATCAAACACCATATTGGGAAGATAGATGATGCCATAGTTGCCATTATGAAGGATAATGCTATGATAGGAACTGTTCATGGGAGAACAGTGGCAGAGGGAAATGGAATCACCAGAAACATACATAACTTCAAATTTCTGTGTGGCTTAGTGTTGTGGCATGACATACTGTTTGAAATAAATGTTGTAAGCAAGAGACTCCAAGATGTTGACCTTGATATATCTGGAGCAATGGAACAACTGGACAAAGCAAAGTCAGACCTACAGTCTTAACAGTCAGATGAGGGATTTCAAAACTTTCTGAAGAGTGCACAGAAGTTGGCAGAGGAACGTCACACTGATGCTATTTTCCCACCCATTCAAGAATACAATACATTCAAGAGTCACCGAAGAAGACATTTTGATTATGAGGCATGGGATAATCCCATAAGAGATCCCAAACAACAATTCAAAGTTGAATTCTTTAACCAGGTGCTAGATTGTGCAATACAGTCAGTTGAAGAATGTTTCATGAAGCTCAAGGAACACAGCAGTATATTTGGGATGTTGTATGATATTCCAAAACTCCTCACTATACTTGAAGAAGATCTACACCAGCAATGGAGGGCACTAGAGACAGTGTTGACATGCGCGATATTGATGTGAGTGATTTAGGTGATGAACTGAAAGCCCCTTCAAGATACATTTCAGCAGGATCAGCTCCAACGGCTGTTCTGGAATATATGTGCATAAATAAGATATCCATCCTCTTTCCAAATGCTTTTGTTGCTCTGCGAATATTTCTAACACTTCCTGTAACAGTTGCCAGTGGAGAACGCAGCTTCTCCAAGCTGAAGTTAATAAAAACACATCTACACTCCACAATGACACAGGAGAGGCTGGTCGGCTTTGCAACCACTCAATAGAGCATGAGCGGGCCCAGATTGTGGACCTTTAGGAAGCAGTTCAAATCTCTGCAATTAAGAAGGCACAGAAAGCACTTTAGTTGTTCAAACAGATAAAAATGCCAGCGTTTACTATGCAGACAAGAAAAGTTACATTTGCTGTTCAGGCATGTGAAAGTTAAGTGTTACTTAAAATTTTTGAACAAGGCATTTTAATTTGTTTGTTCTCCTTTATTGGGGTAGGTAGCAGAGCAGTACCATGAGAGGAGTAGAACAGGAAGAAGGCAGAATTGAGACCTTTCAAAGTTTTGGCCCAAGTGAGGGGGCACGGGGGCATCATTTGAGCTCCCCGCCTCAAGTACCAAAATGTTGTGGGCCAGCCCTCTAGGTAGCGCAAATTAAGAGATATCTTGGAATGTTATGAACAGAGGATTTCAAACTCAGGCCAAAATATTCCCCTAAATTAATATTCCTTGTTTCCTGTATACCAAATTTTCCATTTTTTTTCTTTCTAGCAAATATCCCTTCTATTCCTGCCAATTTATCATAAGCAGCGGAGGAAAGATGGTCTGGTGTTTAAGATACTGAAATGAGAAAGTAGAGACCTGCATTCAATTCCTGGCCTTGCTAAGAATTTCAGCATGGGCTTGGGCAAGTCACTCAGTCTGTCAAGTAGAGACCATAATACCTTTCCAACTCACAGGCATTCTGTTAATATTTATGAGGAACCCAGTTAGTATGGTTTCAGGAGCCATGGAGTACCTAAATGAAAAGTTACCCAAATTATTACTACACAGAGTATTTTGCGTCTAATTGTCACTTCAGGAGTCAGGAGAAGTTCCATGTTTCCATTGCTCTGCATTTTCCAGTGTACTGGAAAATGCAGAGCAATGGAAACATGGAACTTAAGTTTTATATACATACATACATACATATATACACACACAGAGTATATATAGCTGGTTAATCCGCACCCGTTAGGATAGTGATTGTAACTTTATTGCCTTGAAAATACAGAAAACCTGGGATGTTCAAAGGAACCTATGGAACCCTAGTGCCCAAATCACACTGAATTTCAGAAAACTGAGCCTAAGTAGAACATGCCTACGATCCATTTAACATACAATTAAACATACAGTTTTCACAAGACAATTAAAATTTAGTCATGCACTAACTTTAAAACATGCTCTACTGTTCACTGTTATGTAGAATGAAAGTCACTATAATGTGAAGATGGTGCCACTAGCACAAATATGTACACATAAGCACCACCTGGACAGAGCCGGCACCTCGCAGCCCCTCCTGCATCCCAACCCCCTGCCCCAGGTCAGAAATCCCTCCTGTACCCAAACTGCCTCCCAGAGCCTACACCCCCTCCTGCACCCCAATCCTCTGCCCCAGCCCGGAGCCCCCTCCTGCACCAAACTCCCTTCCAGAGCTCCCACTCCTCACCCTCTCCCACACCCCAACACTGTCCACCAGCCCAGAGCTCCCTCCTGCACCCAAACTCCCTCCCAGACCCCGCACTCTCTCCTGCACCCAATCCCTTGCCCCAGCCCAGAGCCCCCTCTTGCACCCAAACTCCCTCCCAGACCCCACACCCCCTCCATTAATATTATAGAAATGTGTGGCCCATGATAACTTATCAAAATTAATGGAGTGCCCTCCCTGCGAAAATTATTGCCCACTCCTGCTTTAAGTCCTAGCCTTCCTGGCCTGTACACTCAGCTCCTCAGGCTTAGGATCTCACGGTCCTGCTTCTTGGGACTGTGGCTTCAAATCCAGGCCTCACCCTCAGCCCAGAGCTCTCAAGATAAGGGTCTCACAGTCCTCCTTAGGATTGTGTTTCCAGTCCTGGCCCCACTGGCCTGCAGACTCTCCCCTCAGGTTCAGGAACTTTGCAGTCTTCCTTCCTGTTGCTGCCTCGAGATGAGTTCTTTCTCTGCCTCTGCAGCTTCTTCAGCAGCTTACCCCTTGACTGGGTTTGGAGCCTCCTTTAGAGTCACCCACCAGTCACTAATTAGTGTCTTAATCTTCCCCAGCTGGGTCTAAAACCCCAATATCTGTCTGCACTGGCTGGGAGAAAGAGGAGACTTGCCCTTCCCAATCTATGAGGCTCCTGGTCCTGTGCCTTTAAAGAAACAATAATCTTGGGTGGCACTATTCTCTTTCCTAGACACTGAGGGCCAGATCCTCCAGGGCATTTCAATGGAAGTTAGGCACCTAAATACTTTGGATGATCTCGACCTATCTGCTCCCTGGGACCATCTTCCTCTCGCCCAATGACTTTTTCATTTGCTTCCCTGGGCACACAGAATGGGGTAACTACCCCTTTTACCCAACAGCTACCTTGTCATTCTTACTGACCACGGGTTATTAAAGGTTACACCACAATATTTGTAAGTGTTTAAGGCACATCATGAAGTTAAAGCTAACCAACAATACAGAAATCATTCCTTTTAAAAACATAAATTTATGTTTCTAAGCTTCAATAGATTGCAGTTCTATATTGTTTAATATTATTAATCAGTGCAGAACTTTACAGACAAATACAATAGGAGGGTATCCTAAACTGAGGGGATTACAATTCAAAAGGGACTAATCCACAGTGTTTACAGCCATAAGTAATCTTAGTAATGTCAATGGGAGCATCTAGGTGTTCAACACCTCTGAAAATCACACTATTTATTCAGGTGTCAATCACGGATTTGTTACCTGGTCCTGTGATAATGTCTCACATCCTCAGTTTCCCTTTGGGCAAAAAATGGGCTGGCACTGTGCCTAAACTGAATACTACCCCTTAAGGGGGACAGAAAGGTCCAAAGTTAAACAAATGATTGGCCTAGCCTCAAGAATTCAGTGAAATGAACCACCCTCTTGTTGTGCTGTCCCTGGCTATTTGTCCTGATTGCTGATGTGCAAGAATCAAATGTAAACAATAAACTTACAGCGCTCTCCTGGCACTCAGTCAATAGGATCCCATATTCTCTGCCAGGATTACAATGAATTCCTACTTGGATGCAGCGTGGCGTGGATGAAAGGACCTCTTTCCACACCACCACCGCTCCTTCCTTTATGGAAGCCCTGCCTGGGATTTCTCCTTCCCTAGTCTCTCTGTGAGACACCTTTACTAGCACTTATTGCTTAGACTCCTTCCAAGGCCTGACCCAGAGAGACTCACCAGCAGATCCTACTCTTTCCAGGTCCTTCTTTTCTCTATGTAGAGAGATCCACAGGAGATCCACCTCCTCCTCTCTGGACTTTTTCTTAATTAAAAAAGAGAGCTCTTTTATATCCCTACCCTTTCCCAACTTGCACGGCTGCCCAGCTTACAACTCTGATCAATCCTTCCCAGAATGCCCCCTTTCTGAGCTCAAACAGGAACAAGTCTGAGATGGACACTGAACCCTTCTTAAAGGGACAGTTCATTATATGACAATATCTAACTCTGCAATTAGATGCCTAATTGAAGGCAGATCTTAGTTTGTGACAGACCTTTGGAGAGTAACAACATTATTTTTTCCCAGTCCAAGTCGGATTATAATTATGGAGTAGATTAGTATTTTAAGGCACGAACCTATTCAGAAGTGAATTATAGATTTTAAAGCCAGAAAGGATTGTTATGATTATGTAGTCTGATCTTCTGTATAACACAAGCCATAGAACCTCACACAGTAATTTCTGCATCAAGCCCATAACTTTTGTTTGAGCTATAACAAAACTTTTAGAAACACATCCAGTCTTGATTTAAAAGAGTTCAGGTCACAAAGAATCCAAGAGGTGCCTGGGAAAATCATCTCAATGGTTAATTACTTCTCTTGTTAAAATCTGTTAGTCTGAATTTGTTTAGCTCCAGCTTCCAAGCTTTGAATCTTATGTCCTTTCCTGCTAGATTAAAGAGCCACCTACAGTCAGAAATCTCTTCCCTGTCAAGGTTCTTGTAAGCTGTGATCAAGTCACATTTTAACCATATCTTGAACAGAATAGTGTCAAGTATCAGAGGGGTAGTCGTGTTAGCCATGCTCCAATACGTCTGTTAGTCTATAAGGTGCCACAGGACTCTTTGCTGCTTGAACAGAATAGGTAGACAATATCTTCACACACTCTATGTGCTGCACATGCTGCACAGACTCCTCACTTGTTATCAGATGCAATTTAAGGTCCTGGCCTCCATCTTCAATACTCTTGCAATTGTATCTCCTTGTGCTTTATACCAAGAATACTATGATGAGCTGATAGTATGCAGTATGAGGATCTTGGGAGTTATGGGCAAATGTTTTCCACTTAATCCACTTTTATGACCTGCCCCAGGTAAATCTCTCCGCATGATGTAGGGAGACTCCATGCGGAGATGCGAGAAATGGGGTCCATCCCTATGCAATTTGCAAGATTTGCTGGGGTCTCTGCAGAACTTGCAAGCAGTTTTGGAATCATTGTGTAGCTTTTCATGTTCCACCAGAGCCCCTAGCATTTTTTAAAACCTAATGAAATTCCCAAACAAATAGTTCAGCTAAGATGGTGAAAAAGTTGTAAATATCTACCAAGTACTTAACAGAAAAACTATTAAGCTAATGGTGAAGTTTTTATTTGCACTTAATTTTCCTCCCACTCCCCACCTTCCAAAAATAGAAATTATGGAAATTAAAATTTAAGGTCCTCCAAACAACTTTAGTTCATGTATTCAATTATATATAGTCTAGTAATCACAGAAAGAGAAACTTGCTCCAGTATTGTTCCTGTGATATAAAGTAAAACTACCAATTTTTCTTGTCACGCCTAAATTTCAAAAGAAAAGCAGCAGCCCCAAGTAGACAAACTGAAAACAATTAATTTGGCACCATCTTTTTTTAAAATTTAAGATTTTATTTCCAGGATTCCTGTTTGTAAATAAAGGAAATGTGACACATAAATGTTGTTTTTTAATGGTGCCACTGTATTTCACATTCTGATTCATATGAGGAAACAAAGTCTACCTGGGAGTCCCCCAAATCAATACACTGTTCCGGAGTATTATATTTTATATTTGTATCCCTAATTTAGTATGTAAAAATCACATATAGTTAGGCAGCTTCCTGGATACTGAAGAATGAAAATTATTCCAGCTAAGATTGGTAATAATTTGAGCATAAAATATCCCACCAGATCTGTGCTTTTCTACAAGGACCATCCAGCGAAAGGTAGTCTATTTTTTAAAATCACCTCATCCACTTTTGGACAAACCATATTCCCTTTGAAATGTTCTGCTAACACAAATAGCAGCAACCTATTCTGAGTGGTGACATGATATAAACAAATCCTGAGTTTGCTTCAAAAACAGTTTGAAAGCCCTTTAGAAGTATAGATAGAGTCAAATGTTGGAGATCCATAACGGTGTTTGGACAGATAACTATGATGACCTAGAGAAAATCTAAATGACATCAGAAGCATGAGGTATGTAGACATGATTTGAACATGGAAGTGATTAAAGTTATTCCATATCCTGTAAAATGTGGAATTCTTGCTACATGAAACTTCATGGATCATTTGCTCTTTGCCAGTACTGGGACTCTTAAAATTCCTTTGTTTTAGATTAAAACTTGTTCATCACTTTATGAAGGAACAATATGAAATATTATCTGTACAATTTTCTCTACTGTTTTGATTATAGCCAATATATACCCAGACTACTGTACACACATGTTTTAATTTCCCTTGTGCCCTGCATAGAGTTGTACTCATTTTTGCATAATGCAGACAAATGTGAGCAATTGTTTACCTGAATAACTGTTTTGTGCATCCATAAGCATACAGTATGTGCTACGGGGATATGTAGACTCCAAAAGGGATAAATGAATGAACACGGGAAGTGGAGCAAGTAGAAACAATTTACAAATATAAAATAAATGTATTTTTAAAAGAGTGCAAGTTAGTACTGTTTTAGCTAGCTATAAACTCCATGTCAAAAACATGTAACTCTATAATCCAAGGTTTCACTCACCTTGATGGAATTGCAAGGCTATCATAAGGATAAAATTGCCCTTGCACGTATTCTCTGCAGGCTAGGCACAATCTTCATTACTTCAACATTTGGCAGAAAGATTTTCTGTTTCCAATCTTTATTTGGAATAAACACAGAGAGGCAAAGTCTCTCTGTCACTCAATCTCCTTTGCACCATTCTGGTGTTGCAAAGGAGTTGCAAACTGGACAGATTTCCCACCCTGGGAATTCCCTCAGCATCAGAGGGTCCACATCATAGGATGGTGCACATCTGGGGCAGATCTGGTATCCCCCTCACCCACAGTATCAGGAGCAGAATGGAGCTGAAGAATACCTTAGAGCTCGCACTGCTATAAAGCATGCTGGGGCCAGCATAGAACTGGATCCAGAATCAGGCATTACAACCAGTGATAATGGGTGCACCAGAAACTCTAGCCCCCATTACATCTAGTGGAAGGAGCATCTCACATACCATTAACCCTTTTGGGACCAAATCTGTCCATATGTATTTGGCTAGATGGCCTGATTTTCCTATGTCAAAAATATCTCCCTTAAAATACACATGAATATTTCTGTGGCAATCTTGAGAGTTCATAAAGATGCACCAAATCTGTGTACCTGGTTCGACAAGTGTAGATGTTGAAGTTCTCCTCACTCTGTTTTAGCCTTCTTTCTAAAAAGAAAATATATTTTCTTTAGAGAGTCCCCAAAAAATAGAGAGGGTGTATGGTTATATGAAAATAAACATTGAACATTGGAAAACATGAATACAAGTGGGTCACACTGTCAAGGGAAACAGAACAAATGTCCATATAACACTGTGAAGCAATAAGACACAAACAATTAGCGGGAATGTAGAATCAGCACTGTTGTGAAAAATTAGCAGCTAAATTGTCCATGATCAGTATAGTTCATAGTTTACAGTACCAGCTGTCCAATGTGGGACTAAGAAGCTATTCCACTGAGCTGCAGTAACAAGTGTGGTGGCAATTAGAGAAAGCAGACAACAGAGTCAACTTTTCTCAATAAGTGGGCAATACCATTAAATTGTAAGTCAATGATCCATTCAACAATTTTGTTTTACACCAGTGTTGTCTTTTTGTTGTTATTGATTGGTTTTTCCTGGATCCATCTTCAAGACTACAGTGCCATAGAATTGTTCATATTGTCTAATGGCTTTACTGAAATGGAGGATTATTCTAATGTTAGCATGTAACTATGCAAAACATTGCCCTTGTACCATCACTTGACTGTATGACATAGTAATATGTAGTCTCCCTCTTTTCTGCTGAAAGTACAGTCAGCATTAAAAAATGGGTCAAAAATTGTAGATCCTTTCCTATATTTGAAATGTATGCTCTATGTTTTGCATGTTCTAAGAGGTGGATGCCACATACTCAGTACACTGTCCCTTCCTTTCAGAAGATCCATAGGAAAAATAAATATGCATATGTACAGTACATTGAAAATGAACAGTACCTAAAATGTAAGTACATTTAATAATAGAGTATATATATATTTTACGGGATCTAATTCAGATACACATACATTCCACACTAAAGAATGGATTTGCAATTTGCATTTTCCCTAACTATAAATATTTGTATACCACTTAATTTAAAGATTATATTGACAGATATGATATTCGATTAATGTGCTGTATTTTACACCATTTACATTCCATTTCAATATGCTTGCATTCTATAAAATGTATTTCAAGACTCCCTAAAAAAGAGAAAATAGGCACACTTTAAGCAGTTTAAAAGAGACAGATCTTTATCTCCTACAAAGGAAAGGAAACAGGAAAGCTGTAAATAATAAGTTCTGAATAGGAATGACATAAACAGCCTAATCAATGTCTTCCAGAACTGGCAAGTGACACCTCTTTGTTTTTTGCAAATAAAAACCTTCTTAACATCACAATATAAACCATTATCTCTGCAGGCAAGGTATATTTAGAAATGTACAAAATGTACATTTCCTGCCAGCCACTAGATCAGTAGGTGGAGATCTAAAGTCATGCAAATATTACAGTAAATGCAGGCAACCAATTTCTAATTATTCCATATCAGCAGATTTGCGAGGAATATAATTTATTAAAAAAAGAACAGTTTATGATCAGCAGACCTTAGTTATGACTGTTTAGGAATTCAGCGCATTTTGATCTAATCACAAAATCAAAATATTCATGAAACACAATGATATCTCCCCAAAGCAGCCGGGCAGCCATTAATTTTGAAATTCGGGTAATTTATTAACACTTATCTGTAGCTGTAAAAGCTTACCTCTGTGTTTGTAATACGGGTAAAAGTGAAAGCAGTTTTAAAACTGATTCCTAATGATTTATAATGGTTTGCTGTAATTTGAGCCAGAAATTCAATTAAAATGTATGTCTAGTTTTGTTTCAAGATCTTTAGTTAAAAATTCTATTAAAATTCTATTTCCTTCTTGCATTAAATGTATCTGTTATCTGCATATACAAGAAATATAAGAAAATTCTATCATTTATTCCCCAGACTCCACAAATGCTTTTAAAAGCATTCATTTCTATTTCATAATTCTGTGAAGGAACTGTTTAGAATTTATATATAGTAGAGGAGGAATAAGTGTATAGCTGTTTTCTCTCAAAGAAAACCAGCTTTTCTACTGAATGCTCAGGCAAATATTTAAGTGACATTTATCAGTTCATCAAAGAAGGAGAAACAAATAAAACTGAATTATCAGACTTTTAAAAGCCCTAGTTATGTATAGCTTCTCTCTGTGTAAATATTTCTATTTTAAATCACTCTTGTGAGGGATATATAACTTCTGTGCAAAAACTTCATGTTTGTATTCTAAAGAAAATTAAAACAAAACTAGTTCATTTTTTTGTTTATTGGAAGGGAAACAAACCTGGATGTCAATGGAGTCACGTTAGGCGTAACAGTAGTGAATCAGGCACATTTTTTTCCTGGTTTTTCATCTTATCTTAAAGTACCTCTTGGCAAAGATAAAGAAGGGCTGACTTTATATGTGAGCTGCATAGCTCCTTTCAATGGTAATGCTAGTGGTGTGACCCATGCACATGCTCTATACTGCTAATTGCTCCTTTGTCCTGTAATTAATCCGTAGTTTTTGGCAAACAGAAAAATATTGATACACAGAATGAGATGTTTGAAAAGTATGTTCTGCTTTTGAACACATTAACCCAAGTTCTCTGTTTCACTCCATTTTTACGCTGCTATAATTCCATTGGAGTAATGTAGTGGTGAACCAAGGCCATGATTGTAAACTAAGGATATGAATCACTGAACTAAGTAGAGAAAATTTAGAACTTTCTATAGTCTTTTTGTTTGATTGGTTCAATACCTGATACTGATCCTACTTGAGTGAAAGTTTCACAGCATGTTGAATTTTTGTGGAAAATTCTAATACCTGGAAAGGATGGAACCTCCAGGCTAGGACATCTACTGTGGTGAGTTTATAAGATGATGCCATGCACTAGTGTACTTAACCAGCTTCCAGTCTCCACTGTTTCTGATTGGCCACGGGACTTTTTTTTGCATGCAAGTCTGTAAGTGAAAGCTTCCCAGGAAGACCGTGATTAGACTGAACCAGGGATATCTACTCCAAAAGGAAAGTTTTCTCACCTAATCCTCGTAGGACATGGCTACGGTCAGAATGGGATCCAAGGAAAAGAACTCATACTAGGTGCCTTACCACAAGAAGGACGGGGAAGAATGAGGTGATCTCTCTTCTACTTGCAAATAAAGTAGTAATGTTGTAGGACAAATGTCAGGCACAGAAGCAAAAACACAAAGTGTCAATTGGTTGGCAATTGTAGACATACGTAGTTTCTGGTCTGCAGCAAGACAAAATCCTTGCTTAGATTATAAGGAAAGGAGAATGTAATGAGTCCATGACTGACACAGAATGCTGGGAACCAACAGCTGAGCCAGCATTCTGGTCACATAAATATCAATTAATTGCCCCCAGGGTGGACCTATTGGGGCCTAATTAGTGGATTAGAATGGGCTGGGAGAAGACTATTGAGAAAATTGGCCCATTAACACAGGAGGTATAAGAAAGCACAGACAGGAAAGGCAGGAGAGAGATGCTGGCTAGCAGAGCCAGAAAGAATGTCTGGGTAGAAGGATTGCTCCCTTCAGCAGAGAACTGAGGAGAAATTGATACTGTAAATAATGTTGTGGATCAGTAAGATTGTGGGAAGAACAAATGTAAATAAACTACAATAGAGTGTTAAACAACTGAAGCCCTCCAAGTCTGTATAGATAGAGTAGAAGACAGGAGTGGACGTTGCCTTGTCATAATGGCCAACAAAATGAAAATGGATAGAAGCTTCAGCTTCATAGACTAATAGACTTTAAAGTCATAAGGAACAGTCGTTATCATCTAGTCTGACCTCCTGCGCATTGCAGGCCACGGAACCAGACCCACTCCAGAATTAGACCCATAACCTCTGGCTGAGTTACTGAAGTCCTCAAATAATGTTTTAAAGACTTCAAGTTGCAGAGAATTCACCATTTACACCAGTTTAAACCTGCAAGTGACTGGTGCCCCATGCTGCAAAGGAAAGTGAAAAACCCCACGGTTTCTGCCAAACTGACCAGAGGAAAAATTCCTTCCCGACCCCAAATACAGCAATTAGTTAGACCCTGAGCATGTGGACAAGATATGGGAAATAATTATCTGTAATAACTCAGAGTCATCGTCCCCCCACCACCCATCTAGTGTCCTGTCTCCAGCAGTTGAGTAATTTTGCTACTGTCAGTCACTGATGGGCCACATGCCATTGCAGGCAATCCCATCATACCATCCTCTCCATAAACTCATCAAACTCAGTCTTGAAGCCAGTTAGATTTTTTGCCCCCACTGCTCCCCTTGGAAGGTTGTTGCAGAACTTCACTCCTTTGATTGTTAGAAACCTTTACCTAATTTCAAGCCTAAACTTCTTGTTGCCCAGTTTATAGCCATTTGTTCTTGTGTCCACATTGGCACTTAATGGCCAACTTAATGGCAGGACAAAAGGCAATGGGTTCAAACTACAGCATAGAAGATTTCGATTAAATCTCAGGAAAAACTTCCTAACTGTAAGAAGAGTAGGACAATGGAACCGACTGCCTAGGGAGGTTGTGGAAGCTTTTTCACTGGAGAGCAATCATATGTCCCCTTAGCCTTCTTTTGGTTAGCCTAAACAAGCCAAGCTCTTTGAGCTTCAAAATGGTAGGTTTCTAATCTAGGCCTGGTCTACACTACAAGTTTATCTCAAATTTAGCAGCGTTAAATCAAATTAACCCTGTGCCCCTCCACACAACAAAGCCCTTTACTTCGATATAAAGGGCTCTTAAAATCGATTTCTTTACTCCTCCCCATCAAGGGGAGTAGCGCTGAAATCGGCATTGCCATTTTGAATTAGAGTTAGTGTGGCCGCAATTCGACGGTATTGGCCTCCGGAAGCTATCCCACAGTGCGCCATTGTGACCGCTCTGGATAGCAATCTGAACTCGAATGCACTGGCCAGGAAAAGCCCCGTGAACTTTTGAATTTTATTTCCTGTTTGCCCAGCGTGGAGCGCTGATCAGCACAGGTGACCATGCGGTCCCAGAATCAAAAAAGAGCTCCAGCATAGACCGTACGGGAGATACTGAATCTGATCTCTGTATGGGGAGATGAATCTGTTCTATCAGAACTCCATTCCAATAGACGAAATGCCAAAACATTTGAAAAAAATCTCCAAGGCCATGATGGACAGAGGCCACAACAGGGACTCAACACAGTGCTGCGTGAAACTTAAGGAGCTGAGACAAGCGTACCAGAAAGCCAAAGAATCAAATGGATGCTCATGAAGGGAGGGATGACTGACGACTGTAGCTATCCCACAGTTCCCGCATTCTCCAAAACCATTTGAATTCTGGGCTGAGCTCCCAAAGCCTGAAGGGTCAAAAACATTGTCGCAGGTGGTTCAGGGTAAATGTCGTCATCCCCCCCGGCCCATGAAAGCAGAAGGAAAAAAAATCGTTTCTCACCTTTTTTCAATGTCACCATATGTCTACTGGATGCTTGCTGGCAGACGCGGTGCTGCAGCGCTACACAGCAGCATCCCCTTGCCTTGCCTTGCCTTGCCTTGCCTTGTGGACGGCAGACCGTACAGTATGACTGGTATCCGACATTGTCATCCCGTGGGTGCTCCTGGCTGGCCTCGGTGAGGTCGGCCGGGGGTGCCTGGGCAAAAATGGGAATGACTCCAGGTCATTCTCTTCTTTAAGTTTTGTCTAATGGAGATTCAGTCCTGCCTGGAATATCATGGCAGCTGGAGGCTTCTGCCTCAGGCTGCTCTCCCAGTCAGCAGCACTGCGCGGTCGTGCCTACTCCAGCCTACTCCTTGCTACCAGGGCTCACAATCAGATACTTAGACTCCTACATTTTGCTGCAAATAAAAAAAATTAAGCTATTTAGAACTGTCCCCCAACATACATATCCTGGGACATCTTGTATTTTACCAGTGTCAACCAAAGGCCCCCACACAAATGGAGATTCAGTCCTGCCTGTGCTTCTATCCTAATGATTGTCACAGATTCCCATTTTCAGCTATAGGCTGAGCAAGTGCAGAATGGTGGTTCACTCTACTTTGCTGTAAGCCAACCACCCTCCCCTCCCCCCTTTGATCTCTGCTTGCAGAGGCAATAAAGTCAGTGTTATTTCTTATTCATGCATTCTTTGTTACTTCATCACACAAATGGGGGGATAACTGCCATGGTAGCCCAGGAGGGGTGAGGAGGGGGGAAGCAACAGGTGGGGTTGTTGCATGGGCACCCCCTAGAATGGTATGCAGCTCATCATTTCTGCGGGATGTCTGGGGCTCTGACCCGGAGCGACCGTTTGCCTGTCTGGTTCTTTAGTAGGCTTGCCTGATATCCTAGGCAGGACTGACTCTCCATTAGACAAAACTTAAAGAAGAGAATGACCTGGGGAGTCATTCTCATTTTTGTCCACGTGACCTTGACTGACCTCACCGAGGCCAGCCATGAGCACCCATGACAGCAGCAGACGGTACAGTATGACTGGTAACTGTCTTTGTCAACTTGCAAAAGGCAAGGGGATGCTGCTGTGTAGCACGGCAGTACCGCGTCTGTCAGCAGCATCCAGTAGACATACGGTGACAGTGAAAAAAGGCTGAACGGGCTCCATGGTTGCCGTGCAATCCAGGGAAAAGGGTGCGAAATGATTGTCTGCCGTTGCTTTCACGGAGGGAGGATTGACTGACAACATTTATCCATAACCACCCGCGACAAATTTTTGGCCCCATCAGGCATTGGGATCTTAACCCAGAATCCCAATGGGGGGGGGGAGACTGTGGGAACTATGGGATAGCTATAGGATAGCTACCCACAGTGCAACGCTCTGGAAGTCGACGCTAGCCTCGGTACATGGATGCACACCGCCGAATTAATGTGCTTAGTGTGGCCGCATGCACTCAACTTTATACAATCTGTTTTCAAAAATCGATTTCTGCAAAATCGGAATAATCCTGTAGTGTAGACATACCCTTAGATATAGAAAAGTCTCTGGCCTGGTCTACACTACGTGTTTAAACCGGTTTTAGGAGCGTTAAACCAATTTAATGCCACACCCGTCCACACTAAGAGGCCCTTTATATCGATATAAAGGGCTCTTTAAACCGTTTTCTGTACTCCTCCCTAACAAGAGGAGTAGCGCTAATATCGGTATTACCATATCGGATTAGGGTTAGTGTGGCCGCAAATCGACGGTATTGGCCTCCGGGCGGTATCCCACAGTGCATCACTGACCGCTCTGGACAGCAATCTGAACTCGGATGCAGTGGCCAGGTAGATAGGAAAAGCCCCGCGAACTTTTGATTATCACTTCCTGTTTGCCCTGCGTGGAGCTCCGATCAGCACGGGTGGCGATGCAGTCCGAAATCAAAATCCAAAAAGAGCTCCAGCATGGACCGTACGGATGTGATCGCTGTATGGGCAGGCAAATCTGTTCTATCAGAGCTCCGTTACAGAAGACGAAATGCCAAAGCATTTTAAAAAAATCTCCAGACAGAGGCCACAGCAGGGACTCAGCACGCTGCTGCGTGATAAACGTAACGGAAAGCCAAAGAATCAAATGGACACTCATGGAGGGAGGGAGGGGGGACTGAGGACTCAAGCTATCCCACAGTTCCTGCAGTCTCCGAAAAGCATTTGCATTCTTGGCTGAGCTCCCAATGCCTGTAGTGTCAAACACATTGTCCGCGGTGGTTCAGGGCATAGCTCGTCATTTTGCCCCCCTCACGCACCCCCAGAAGTAAAAGGGAAAAAAATCCTCTCTTGACTCTTTTAAATGTCACCCTATGTTTACTGAATGCTGCTGATAGACGCGATGCTGCAGCAGTCAACGGCAGCATCCTCGCCCCCCCTCATGGGTGGCTGATGGTACAATATGGCTGATATCTATCGTCATCATCAGCCTTGTGGCAGATGGTGCAGTACAATAGGACTGGTATCCATCCTCATCATCAGCCCATGAGTGCTCCTGGCTGGCCTCCGGTGAGGTCGGCTGAGGGCGCCTGGGTAAAAAACTCCTGATCATTCCCAGTAGATGGTACAGAACAGCTGGTAACCATCTTCATCATAGCAACAGGGGGCTGAGCTCCATCAGCCCCCGCCCTTCATGTGTAAAGAAAAGATTCTGTTCTGCCTGGACTATCATAGCAGCGGGATGCTGGGCTCCTCTCCCCCACACTGCTTAATGTCCTGTCTGGACTATCATAGCAGCTGGAGGCTGCCTTCCCCTCATTTTATCTCACTAACAAGTCACTGTTTCTTATTCCTGCATTCTTTATTACTTCATCACACAAATGGGGGCACACTGCAATGGTAGCCCAGGAAGGCTGGGGGAGGAGGGAATCAACAGGTGGGGTTGTTGCAGGGGCACCCCTTGTGAATAGCATGCAGCTCATCATTTCTGCGGGATCTGACACGGAGCGGCTGTGCTGTCTGGTTCTCTGATACACTGGTTCTCTAGTACACTTGCCCCATATTCTAGGCAGGACTCATTCTATTTTTAGATACCATAAAGGAGGGATTGACTCAGGGAGTCATTCCCATTTTTGTCTTTTGCGCCCCCGGCCGATCTCAGCCAGGGGCACCTATGACAGCAGCGGATGGTACAGCACAAAAGGACTGGTAACCGGCATCTCATTGCCAATTTACAATGGCATGGTAGATGGTACAGAACAGCTGATAACCATCTCTGCTATCATGCAAAAGCAAATTAATGCTGCTGTGTAGCGCTGCTGAATCGCCTCTGTCAGCGGCATCTAGTACACATACGGTGACAGTGACAAAAGGCAAAACAGGCTCCGTGGTTGCCATACTAATGGCGTCTGCCAGGGCAATCCAGGGAAAAAGGGCGCAAAATGATTGTCTGCCGTTGCTTTCCCAGAGGAAGGAGTGACTGACGACATTTACCCAGAACCACCCGCGACAATGATTTTTGCCCCGTCAGGCACTGGGATCTCAACCCAGAATTCCAAGGGGTGGGGGAGACTGCGGGAACTATGGGATAGCTACGGAATAGCTACCCACAGTGCAACGCTCCAGAAATCGATGTTAGCCTCGGACCGTGGACGCACACCGCCGAATTAATGTGCTTAGTGTGGCCGCATGCATTCAATTTTATACAATCTGTTTTACTAAACCGGTTTATGTAAAATCGGAATAATCCCGTAGTGTAGACGTACCCTCTGGTAGCTGTGACACTTCCAGAATTTATATTGTTGCATGCACTTGATGTCTGCTATTTTCTCCAGCAGAGGGGAGTAATAGTCTTTTAATATTAGCTTCAGTCTTTCATAATTTCATTCATGATTGGAAGAGGGAGCAACCAGCCTAATAAAGCCATTTGCTGATGGTAAATGGGATGGGAGTTGCAATGAGAAAAGAGACATGATACAAAAGGTCCTAATGAGGTTAGAAACATAAGCAGAAAGGGATCAAAAGATTGTATCTTTGAAAAACTCTAGTTATTACATGTGTGTGAATATAAATCAGAACACAGACTTAATGGGAGAGTGAAAACTGGAAAGTAGTAATGCTGAGAGAGTGATAGGAGTGATAGTGGACGGCAAATTAGACAACAATTAAAATGTAAATAGCATGCAAATAGGCCAATGGAATTTGGACTATACAGAGAAATTGTAACTGGAGGTGGGGATGGGGAAAGGAAGAGCAATAAAAATGTTTAGGAGCCTGAGGTCCCTTCCAACCCTGATATTCTATGACATGTAAAGAAATGTGAACACACAAATAAAGCTTTCTTCTTTTTGAAAAAATGGTGCTTTTATTTAATAAAAAGAGAAACCACCACATGTACATATAGCCATCCTCAGTGATGGGGTGAACAGGGTGGGGGGTAGGAGACCTCTACACCTCACAGCTGTGTATAACTCCAGCTGTCGTTTAACAAGCTGTCGGGGGATGTGCACTGTGGGGGAATGGAAAAATGTGCAGCGAGCCCATAAGAATGTGCAGTGGGAGTTTGCGGAGTACATGGGAAAGAATTCTGCACTTGCTGCAATGGGGGGCGGGCCTGCATCAGGTCACTCTGCAGTGTAAAGCGAGAATGCAACATATCTGTCTGATGCTCCAAAATGTTGGTTAGCCTCTCCGTGGCTTCCCGATGGAATACATTGTTCTCTTTTCAGTCTCGGTTCTCTCCGTTTATTCTTATCATCTTTCTCTGCTTGGGAGTGCAGAATCACCTCACGAAACATGTCTGTCTTACTTTTGTACTTTTCTGTGCCCTCAACCTGCTTTATGCATCGTCAAAGCAAAGCAACTTACCAGAGCTCTGCTCTCCTGTCTCTGCCTCAGCAGACAGTGACCACTCACACTGGCTAGACACCTCTGGAATGGAGAAGGGGTCTTGAGTGCACACAGCAATGGGCTCCACAGCTTCCTCCTCTTCATCTATGACCTCCTCCTCCTGGCTCACGAGAGCCAAAGAGAATGGCAGCACTGCACCCAGACATCAAGGGGGCACTCAAGAGGTGACAATCTTCTACAGACTCATTTTCTATTTTCTTAGACATTTTCCTTGTAAAGAAGGCCAATATTTTTTAATCTGGGGGCCTACAGTTAGGCTCCTCAATACAAATCTAGGCACCTAAATAGGTGTGGCCTGATTTTTCAGAGATGCTGAGAAAACCCTGTTGCCAATTCTCTTTAGGTACATAAATATGTATTTCTGGGCCTAAATACAGACATATAGGTTTGATCATTTTGGCCTCAGCAGCACTCCATTGAAGGAACTATCTATTCACACTGCAAACAAGCCATTTGAGTTACCAGATAAGGAAAACAACTGCCACCACCACAACACAAACGCAAAAACACCCAGAAATAATCGTTTTAGCCTCTAAGAGCCAGATTTAACTAGGCTGCAACTCTATTAAGTTACACTTCTGGGAAGTATCCAGCAATAACCCATCCCAGGCCTATGAACAGTGTATTCCCAGCCATTACAAGTGACCATGCAGCTCTATCAGCAGTCCAGTTATTCTTAAGGCAAAAGCATCACAGAGAACACACATAAAAACAATACAATTTCCTGCATGCTTACAAAAAGCTTATCAGACATCACCCCCAACTCCAGCATAGGGCTCTGGTGGGTGCCAGTCTTTCCAACCCTTCAATAAAGCTTGGAGTCCCCTTAGACTCCAAGGTCCTGTCGGTAGAATAAAAAGGAAGATCATGAGTCAGTTCAAGCTCATGCTTCTATACCAAAATCCTTTCCTAGTCTCTGGAAAACCCAACTTGAACCAGTATACGCAAGCTATCGCCAGGGGTATTACCTCTCTGAAGATGTTTACAACTTCAGCAACTTGCCTTAATCACCCCCCACACCCACCCACCCACAGTTCTGAGTTTTTGAATGAAAGGGGGCTGTTGGCTCCTTACTGAAACTCAGTGGGGTTATTTATTTTTATTTTTTTGGTTGGCCCTCTCACCACCAGGAGAAAGAGGAAGGACTGAGGATCCTGAGACTGACAGTCCCCTATAGCCAATGGCAAGAAGCCAGCTCTCCAAGTCAGCCAGATTGACAGGGCAGATAGGCCAATGAGGGAGTCAAGAGCCCAGCGGGCCTGTCCTCTGTGTGAGCTGTGGCTGCCAGGGGCAGAATAGAGCAGAGCCAAGGATAGTGCTGGAGGCCAGAGCTGAGCTGGGGAAAAGCAACGGGACAGAACCAGAGGGGCCAGAAAAGCAGCTCAGAGGCAGAGTGTAGCTGGAGGCAGAAAAGCAGCCCGGAGCTGGGGAGCTGCAGCCAGAGCAGCAGCACTGAGCCAGAGCATCAGCGACCAGTCGCTCAGGCGGTGAGCCAGGGCTGAGCTACAGCAGGAAGCCACAGGACCAGAACTAGGATAACAGAAGGCCCGTCACACCACAAGTAATACTGGAGCCAAGAGTGGTGAGCAGCTGGGAAGAGCAAGGTGGGGGACCATGGGCAGGGAGGTATTCCCACAAGAGGAGGGTCAGGACACCATACTGTCATGTTAGATAGGAAGTGTAGTCCATTAATTAATATGGCAGCCTGTGACCTAGGTTCATTTCTCTGCTCTGCCGCAACCTTTCAGTGTCCTCTTGGGCAAGTCACTTAGGGTACATCCATACTACCCGGCGGGTAGCGATCGACTTCTCGGAGTTCGATATATCGCATCTCATCTAGACGTGATATATCGAACTCCGAACATGCTCCCGTCGACTCCGGAACTCCACCACCGCGAACGGCGGTGGCGGAGTCGACGGGGGAGCCGCGGACTTCGATCCCGCGCCATCAGGACGGGTAAGTAGTTCAAACTAAGGTAGTTCGAGTTCAGCTATGCTATTCGCATAGCTGAACTTGCGTACCTTAGTTCGAACCCCCCCCCCCCAGTGTAGAACAGGCCTTAGTCTCTCTGGGCCTCAGTTCCCTGTCTATCATACAGGGATAATAGTACCCCCCTAACTCACATGGTGTTGTTAGGCTAAATATGTTAAAGACTGTGAGGTGCTTAAATACTATGGTAATTGGGACCGTATAAATACTCAGACAGAGTCTATTGATTTGGGAAAAAGTAAAGTGTCTCCATATCCATGGGACATTATGGAAGCTTTTAGATTTATTTACTTATCTATCTTTATTCTTAACACTGTGGATGAATTTTTAATGCAAAAATTAGATATAAATCTGTTAAACTGTTTTTCAAACGATTTACTATGGTAAAACCTAAATGTTAATGCACAACTATTTGTTTTTCTAAGTGTAGCATAGCATGGACTCACCAGCACGGTGCTTCCTGCTGGTCATCCAGGAATTAGCTCAATTCCAGCACTTGGAGCGCCTCCTGCTGGCCAATGTTTCTCCTGCCTCAGGCCCCCATGTCCCTCCCAGACCCTGGTGCCTTTTACTTTGGGGTTCTGCCCACAGCAGCACCCCCACACTCTGGGTCTCCCCTCCCAAGGGAACCCCCAGTCCTCTATACCCACCTTGCTACTGCCATTGATCATCTAGCCCCACTCACTGGGTAAAACTGCAGTCTGTAATGGCCCCTTATCACTGGCAAGGAGGTTGGACTTAGTGCCTTTCTTGGCCCAGCTGTCTCCCTGCAGCCCCAGTACCTCCTTTGGCCTTCAGCACTCACTAGGCCAGAGCTCCCCAGCTCTGCCTGCCCTTCCATAGCACAGCTCTGCTTGAGGTACCCTGTGCTCCCAGATAGGTAGGCCCTTCTCACTCCAAAGCTAAAGAGATTCCATGTCTCCTGGCTCACAGCCCTTTTATCAGGGCCAGCTGTGCACTGATTGAGTTAGCCACACCTGGCGCCAGCTACCCCCAGCCAGCCTCCCTCAGCCTCTTTTAATCCCTTTTCTAATTAGGTCTCAGCCACAGCCCTCTCCAAGGGCTGCTTTTAACCCCTGCTCTCCTGGAGTGGGGCAGCTGTCCCACTACACTCAGGTTTACATAGAAAGCACTAGATCCTCAGCTTCATCAGCGCTCAATGCAACTGAGGAGGTGGAAGGTTAAGCCACTTTTGCACTCTTCCAAGCCCAGGGGATGCTGGGGTCTGATTTGGCTCCAGCAAAATTTAGAGTAGTCTCAGGGCTGCTATAAACTGTTCTTATTTGTATCAGTCCCTTAGGGGCTGTTACACTGGCAGGACATCACTCAGGCGCAACACATGCCAGTCATGCCTGCTCTCACTGACATGCTATTGGTATGCCTCAATATACCACCTATACTTAGAGGCTGGGAAGTGATGGTGGATACCAGCTAGTTTTTCCCACATGCCTAGAGAATCTTTGGCTGCCTGTTTACAATAATTTATTGAGTAGTGCAGATGCCCTGACTGAGGCTAGAATTTGGCCCAAAATACTTAAATTGGAAAATTTACTACTGAGTTTGGTGAAATAATTACACTCTTGGAATGATTTTGCAATCTCTGTAAAAGAGATCAGATTAAACAATGTCTCTGAGAAGTTACAAATAATATTGAATATTTGTATCAATCTTTGTTTTGTTCTTTTTTCATAGATTCCAAGGTCAGACAGGACCATTGTTATCATCTAATCTGACCGCATGTATAACACGGCCATAGAATTTACCCCCAAAATAATTCCTAGCACGTATCTTTTAGAAAAAAAACAATTTTGATTTTAAAATTGTCAGTGGTGGATAATCCAGTGCCACTCCTGGTAAGTTGTTCTAATGGTTAATTACTCTCACTGTTAAAAATATATGCCTTATTTCTAGTCTGAATTTGTCCAGCTTCAACTATCAGCCATTTAATCTGTGGCATCTATGTTCCAAAATGGGCTCATAGAAGATCCCCATTCAGAGAATTGTCCCTTATGGTGCTGGGCTCTTCGAAAGATAATGGGAATTGAGAGTGCTGAGAACCTCATACAGTGCTTTCATACAGTGCAGAACTGAGTCCTTAATTACACTGGTCTACAATTTTTGAGAAGTCGTCTGCTTCAGAGATAAAATGTGCTATTTATTATGTATTTTGATGTGCTGAATTCAAATATGACAATTAAAACAACTGATTGGCTACTGTAAAAGCAACAAAGAATCCTGTGGCACCTTATAGACTAACAGACATTTTGCAGCATGAGCTTTCGTGGGTGAATACCCACTTCTTCTCTTGCATCCGAAGAAGTGGGTATTCACCCACGAAAGCTCATGCTGCAAAACGTCTGTTAGTCTATAAGGTGCCACAGGATTCTTTGTTGCTTTTACAGATCCAGACTAACACGGCTACCCATAAGAACATAAGAACATAAGAAAGGCCGTACCGGGTCAGACCAAAGGTCCATCTAGCCCAGTATCTATCTACCGACAGTGGCCAATGCCAGGTGCCCCTGAGGGAGTGAATCTAACAGGCAATGATCAAGTGATCTCTCTCCTGCCATCCATCTCCATCCTCTGACGAACAGAGGCTAGGGACACCATTCTTACCCATCCTGGCTAATAGCCATTTATGGACTTAGCCACCATGAATTTATCCAGTCCCCTCTGATGATTGGCTACTGTTTCTAAGTTATTTAAGTTTTTACATTTTATGTCTATGTATATTGTGTAGATAGTAGAGTTTTAATCATAAATTTTAAACCTAGGTCTTTTCATGTGTTTATGGTTGCTTTACATGATAATATTTCACCTGTCCTGTTTATGTAACACTTTAAAAATCAGCAAAAGGGTTATCTAACTAAAATTTATTATGAAACAAAAGGCAAAAAACTATTATGTACATATTTTAGTCCTATCCAATGTCTACTCAGCGCTTCTTGGCTTGTCTCTTGTATTCATTAAATGGAGCATCTCTTGTCACTGTCCAGCAATAGTCTGCAAGCATTGATGGGCTCCATTTGCCCTGATAGTGTTTCTCCATTGTTGCAATGTCCTGGTGAAATCGCTCACCGTGCTCGTTGCTCACTGCTCCGCAGTTCGGTGGAAAGAAAATGAGAGTGCAAAAAATGTATCTTTAGTGACATGTTGCAACCAAGGCTTTTGTATCACTTGAGGAGGTTTTCCACCAACAACCTGTAGTTGTCTGCCTTGTTGTTTCCAAGAAAATGTATTGGCACTAACTGGAAGGCTTTCCATGCCATCTTCTCCTTGCCACGCAGTGCATGGTCAAATGCATCATCTCAAAGAAGTTCACGAATCTGAGGACCAACAAAGACACCTTCCTTTATCTTAGCTTCACTTAACCTTGGAAATTTTCCACGGAGGTACTTGAAAGCTGCTTGTGTTTTGTCAATGGCCTTGACAAAGTTCTTCATCAGACCCAGCTTGATGTGTAAGGGTGGTAACAAAATCTTCCTTGATTCAACAAGTGGTGGATGCTGAACACTTTTCTTCCCAGGCTCCAATGACTGTCGGAGTGGCCAATCTTTCTTGATGAAGTGGGAATCTGTTGCACGACTATCCCATTCACAGAGAAAACAGCAGTACTTTGTGTATCCAGTCTGCAGACCAAGCAAGAGAGCAACAACCTTCAATCGCCACAAAGCTGCCACTGATGTTGGTCATAGTTTATGCACCTCAAAAGTTGTTTAATGTTGTCATAGGTTTCCTTCATATGGACTGCATGACCAACTGGAATTGATGGCAAAACATTGCCATTATGCAATAAAACAGCTTTAAGACTCATCTTTGATGAATCAATGAACAGTCTCCACTCATCTGGATCGTGAATGATGTTGAGGGCTGCCATCACACCATCGATGTTGTTGCAGGCTACAAGATCACTTTCCATGAAGAAGAATGGGACAAGATCCTTTTGACGGTCACGGAACATGGAAACCCTAACATCACCTGCCAGGAGATTCCACTGCTGTAGTCTGGAGCCCAACAGCTCTGCCTTACTCTTGGGTAGTTCCAAATCCCTGACAAGGTCATTCAGTTCACCTTGTGTTATGAGGTGTGGTTCAGAGGAGGAGGATGGGAGAAAATGTGGGTCCTGTGACATTGATGGTTCAGGACCAGAAGTTTCATCCTCTTCCTCTTCCTCGTCTGACTCAAGTGAGAATGATTCTGGTGCATCAGGAACCAGCAGTCCTTCTCCGTGGGGTACTGGGCATATAGCTGATGGAATGTTTGGATAATGCACACTCCACTTTTTCTTCTTTGACACACCTTTCCCAACTGGAGGCACCATGCAGAAGTAACAATTGCTGGTATGATCTGTTGGCTCTCTCCAAATCATCGGCACTGCAAAAGGCATAGATTTCCTTTTCCTGTTCAACCACTGGTGAAGATTTGTTGCACAAGTGTTGCAGCATATGTGTGGGGCCCACCTCTTGTCCTGATCTCCAATTTTGCAGCCAAAATAAAGGTGATAGGCTTTCTTAACCATAGTGGTTATACTGCGCTTTTGTGATGCAAAAGTCACTTCACCACAAACATAGCAGAAGTTATCTGCACTGTTCACACAAGTATGAGGCATCTCTGCTCACTTTGGCTAAACAGAAATGTGACCCTTTGCAAAATCAAACACTGACAAATAAGAGAGCACGACACTGTATGATTTCTAGAGCTGATATAGGGCAATTTGTTCAGCAGAGTGATTTAAGCTTCGTTATGATTGCATCATCCATGACTTCTAGGAATAACGTGATGCAATTCATATCATGTATGACGCAATACCAGCTTCAAATTGCATCATTCATTGTTTTGCCTAAAAAGCAAGTACTGTCCAAACCCAGTCATAGATTTATTCACAGATCCAGTCAAAGATGTATTTTAGTCATTTCTGGTTTAAATTGAGATCCCTTCCCTTTATAATTCACTTATCCTCTGCTATTCCCAAGTCAAGGGTCGTATATACTGACCCAATAGCATATCTTGAAAACTAGAGCCAATCAACAATTTTAAGCATCATTTTCGTTTTCAGTGACCCAGAATTAGTAAAGTTGGACTACATTTATTTCAGAAGCATTTTGCCTGTAGAGCAGTGTTATTCTCTCTCCCATCCTGCTTTGTTGCATTGTAGTGACTCTCTCCATTCACGTGTAAGCAGGGGAATGGTCCTGCTAGTGTGGGGAAATTCCCTGGCTTATACACTACTCTGGTGAAATGAGCTAGTGAAAGGATCTAAGGGTACGTCTACACTACTTGCCGATACGGCGGTTAGTGATCGACCTATTGGGGATCGATTTATCGCATCTTGTGTAGACATGATAAAATTGATCTCCAATCACTCTGCCATCGACTCTGGAACTCCACCGTGGCAAGAGGTGGAAGCAGAGTTGACAGGGGACTGGCAGCAGTCGACTCACTGCCGTCCTCACGGCCAGGTAAATTGACCTAAGATATGCCGACTTCAGCTACGCTACATGTGTAGCTGAAGTTGCGTATCTTAGGTTGACCCCACCCCCTAATATAGACCTAGCCTGAGTCCTCGCTCACACTTCCTTTACCCAGAGGCCTGCCTGACCTCAAGGGCTCCCCTTCCACTCTCCTGTGTGGCAGAGTCCTTGTAACCCCAACAAGGCTGGGCCCAGGATTCTTGGGGGGCTCGACACCCCAACCTTGTTGTGGTCTCTCTGCCCTGGATGCTTCCCTGACCCACTCATCATTACATACAGTTCAAATCAAATCCAATTTATTAAATGGGTCGGACATTTGCTCTGGCAGTGGCCACACACCCTCAGGCTTTAGGTGGCAGGACCCTTCTTCCCAGTGTCACCCCACACCATCAGGGTTACAATCCGCCTCCAAGTCTGGCTTGCAAGGCATCTTGGCTTGGCTGGAGGTGTCTCCCTGTGCTGGACCCGCTGCCCGGAGTCCCCCTCGGTCTCCGCAGCCACTCAACACACTCGTCTCTTGAATGCTCCAGCTCCACCACTCTGCCTCAGCCCCAACTCCAGCTCCACTCTGCCTCAGCACGGCTGCTGCTGCTGTTCTGCCTACAGCTCCCTGGGCTGCTTCTCTGGCCCCTCTGGCTCTGGTTGCTATAACTCCTCCCAGGACAGGTCTGCTCTCCGGGCTGCTTCTGTGACTCTGCTCCCAGCTCTGACCTGCTTCCTGGGCTGCTTTTCTGGCCCCTTTGGCTGGCATGGCTCTGCTCCCCAGCTCAGCTTTGGCCTCTGCTTTCTCCTTAGCTCGGCCCCACTCTGTCTGATGCAGGCAATTCCAGCTCACACAGAGGACCGGAGCCCCCCACGTCTTGACTCCCTTATTAGCCTGCCTGCCCTGTCAATCAGGTTGACCTAGAACATTGGCCTCTCCCCATTGTTCCTGGGGACTGTCAGTCTCAGGGTCCTGATTTCCCATCAGCCCTTCCTCTTTCTTTTGGTACTGGGAGCTAGCCAACCAAAACACCCCCACTGAGTTTTAATAAGGGGACAACAGTTCCCTTAAACAAGGAAGGCTGGAATCTCTCTCTAGCTTATTTCATCCTATTCCTTTAACTGGTTAGAGGGCTCTCTCTAACATACCATTGCCACAACAGTCTGGAGCAGGCTCTGGGCTTGAATCTGGATCCTCTTCATGTTTCTCTGCTAGCAGATCAATGGGTTGGCCCTGAGAAATACTATCTGGTGTGTTTCCTTTCTCCATTGAATGACACGTATAAATTTAATTACATTGAAGGGAAGGTATAAAATAACTTCTAAAAAACCGCTCTGTTATTTTATATTAGAAAATGATGTGATTGAATGAATGCTTCAGGCTTCACTGGCTTATACCTCTATTTTAATGCCCTACTGCATATTGCAGTCTTGAGTATGCATTTATCAGCTGAAACTTCTGAAGAATCAGTTTCTGTAAAATCATCTCATCACATATATTGCTTTTTATTTTAAACTTGAAATAATGGGCTGGGAACTATGTTTCTGAGTTTCTTTACAGTTCGTTAGAGCAATTTGAGCACTCAGGTTCCTTCATGCAAAATGAAAGTCCACCACCTGTTTGACAATAAGGCACCTTGTCCCATTCATTATTGTGTTAACCATGTTTCATGAACGGCTAAGTGGCTTTCTTTTCAGTAGCTTTATAACTGTGGAGGTATGACACTCATTTCCCTATCATGCAACATTTAATAAAGACTCAATTAGCTCTTCTCTACCCAGTGCTGGTTACTATTCTACTTCTCCGGCTCCTGTCCATCATGCCGCTGCGGGGATGGACAATGTAAGATGGTAGATAAGTGACACTGTTAGTCAGCTCTGCTCCCTGACCTTAGTGACCAGGGCTGAAGTTAAAAGCAGGGTGGTTGTGTACAAAGCTAAGTGTTGCAGACATGTTAATAGCTTCCACCCACTGAATCAGTGTAGAGCCCGCTTTCTGTAATGCTCTGGTTGTAACCTACTGGCTTTTAACTTTCACTTTGTCTGAAATGGAATCCTAAATTAAAGGCTAGTTTAATGTTGCTAATTTAGTGTCCTAACAAAAAAGTGGAAGTTAAAAGTCGTTCCAAGGAAGGCTGCAACCATGCTGTTAGTGAGGAAGAGGCTGGGGAGATAAGGAAAGATCCTTTGTATTTTTATATATATAAACATACACACACACCACAATACATATATATACATACTTTGTGTGTGTGTATACCACTGATAAACCATGAATGGAGTAACTTATTTACCTTATTTTCCTTTTAAATATTTGTGGGTTAAGCTTTTAGCAGTCCAGCCTCCCCTTTCTTATCAGTTTGCTCTCAAAATATAATGCAAGGATTGTGATGTCAGAATTATTATTCTTTCCTCCCTATGAATGGACTTAATCACTTTTTTTCTTAATAATACCTAGCTCTTACATAGTGGTTTTCATCTGTCAATCTCAAGGCACTTTACAAAGGAGATCAGCAATCCCTCTCTTCAATAAAGCTAATTTTGAAAATCTTGGGGTGAAATCCTGGCCCCATCCAAATCAGTGGGAGCTTTGCTATTGACTCTAACAGTGCAAGGATTTCGCTCTTAGTCGGTAATTTATTTATGTGCAGTTTACTAGGAGTATTCAGATTTCAAGATGCATTTGTTTGGTTTGTTTGGACACATAAGCCACTTTGTATGTTTTTCTCTTTTTTGACTTTATAAGGATAAAACTTAGACAGGTTTGCAGTGGTTATTATGCTTATGAATTCAAAATTCATTTCTGTGTGTATTCGTCAATGTGCATTTAAAACTCATTGTCCTCATGAAGAATTCTGCTAGTAAAATGACTTGCCAATTTATCTGTGGGAAATGAAGAGGGACAGGGCTTTCTGTGAGTGCACATCTGAGGAGTGCAGGGACTGGTTCTGGGTCGCATCCAAAAGGCACCAGGGAGAAGCAGGGTGGAAGCAGAGAATAGGCCTCATCCTACTGTATACCATGAAGCAGTCCAATCACACCTAGGGAAAACAGTGAATCAACTATTACTGGAATGATGTCAGATTGGAGGGAGGTCTCAAGAGGGACTCCACAGGGATCTGTTCTGGGTCTGGTGTTGTTTAACATCTTTATTAATGATTTGGATGTAGGAATAGAGAGCATACTGATCAAATTTGCAGATGACACAAAGCTGTTGGGGAGGGTGCCAATACTTTGGAGGATAAAGCTAAAATTCAGAGGGATCTTGATAAACTGGAGAATTGGGCTACAGACAACATAATGAAATTCAACAAAGACAAATGTGCTACATTTAGGGAAGAAAAACCAAATGCACAAATACAGAATGGGGAGAAAGTGGCTTGGTAGCAGTATGCTAAGGATCTGGAAGTTGTGGTGGATCACAGCCTCAATATGAGTCAGCAATGCGACACTGTTGCAAAAAAAGCGAATTCAATTTTAAGTTGCATTAACAGAGGAATAGCATGCAAGTCACAGGAGGTGATAGTACCACTCTACTCTGAGCTGGTTAGGCCTCAGCTGGAGTACTGTGTCCAGTTTTGGTAGAAAGGCTGTAGAGAAACTGGAAAGGATCCAGATGCAAGCAACAAAGATGATCAAAAGAATGTAATGGAAGTCATATGAGCAAAGGCTGAAGAAACTGGATATGTTTAGTTTGGAAAAGAGGAGATTAAGGGGGGATATGATAGTGGTCTTCAGATACTTGAATGATTGTCATAAAAAAGATGGAGAAAAGTTGTTCTTTTTTTCCAAAGAGGACAGGACAAGATGCAGTGGGTTCAAACTATAGCATAGCAGATTTAGATTAAATCTCAGAAAAAAAACTTCCTAACTTGTAAGAACAATAGGCCAATGGAACAGACTGCCTAAGGAGATTGTGGAACCTTCTTCACTGAAGGCTTGTAAAAGCAGGCTGGATCGCCATCTGACTTGAATGGTTTAGCCACAACAAATCCTGCATCTTGGCAGGGAGTTAGACTAGATGACCCTTGTTGTCCCTTCGATACCCTATGATTCTGTGATCCC
This sequence comes from Mauremys reevesii, assembly GCF_016161935.1. NCBI lineage: Eukaryota > Metazoa > Chordata > Testudines > Geoemydidae > Mauremys > Mauremys reevesii. The sequence continues at coordinate 253,573,732 of NC_052624.1, forward strand.
CCAGTGGTTCCAACTTTAACAATTTTATTGTATCAGAATGTTTTGGTGCTCTTCTTGAAACCCTGGCTCTCAAAGGCATGTCATTTGGTGAGGAACTCAGCATTTTTTGCTTTGTTTTGTTTGAGAAAAGACCATTTCTAGCTCTAATAATTGTGAAGAAAAGCCTGAAAGTGTGAAGTGAAAGCACGCTGCAGGCTCAAAAACCAGAAGGCAAAGAAAAAGAACCCCAAATTTATAATTTTTAAAATCTCATTTTATGCAGATTTTACGATTTTTGAATTCTAGTGTTCGGTAATACAACATCAAGATCCCTGCACACACATAAAGGCCAGGTTATTCCTGAGTCACAGTCCCTTCCCTGAGCTGCTCATGGGAGCAATTGTCTCTTACTGGTTTCCATGTACAAGTTTTATGTGATGACACATGTCTAGAACAAAGCAACACTTGGATCATATTCTACATTGTCATTTTGGCTTTCTTTATACTTTACTGTGTACTTTCATTTTAACATTAAAGTATAGTCAAGTTAGACTCTAAATTTCAAATAGTGTAGTGAATTCATGCCATTGATCAAAGGCTGTGATACCAGTCACCGTTTATGTGGTGATTCTTATCAGCTGTAAAATTGTAGAATTTTATGGTCATCTAATTCACTGGAATGAGGTAGATAAAGGCAATGTCCTCTCTAGTCAGTAGCATCCTATGTTCATTTTATCCACTCACTAGGTAATGATTTAAACAGCCCTTTTTCTCTTAGAAAGCATGGTACTAGCTATAATTCCCAACTTAATTTGTGCATTACACTTAAAAGAATAGCAAATCAGAGGTGTTCCTTCATGGTCATTTTTCTCTGTTTAGAAAATTCAGGAAACTCAAAATGTAAGGTATGTTATTTGAAAGAGATAGATATACATTGTGTATAATTAAGCCTTTTAGTTTCTTGGGATATACAGTATCCGTTGTTCCTTGAATATTCTTTTTGGCCTCATGGAAGCACTGTACATTATGTGTTATTTTGTTCTACAGAAATCTACAACTTTGTCTTTAAAACTAGTTGGCCTTTGGCACAGACATGAAGCATGCAAAAACATGTCTCAGCTAAAGTCCTAAGTGAGAGAGGATGGCTGGATCTTCAGCTGGCATAAATCAGCATAGACCCATTGAATTAAATGGAGTTATACTGATTTATATGAACGGAGGATCTGTTTCTACATTTCTGTGGTTATCATTCTATGTGGAATGTAAACTACAGTTTACATGTATCCAGATCACAATGTATAATTAAGATCTTGATGGAGAATTCTTAATGTATTGTTGATTTCTGCAATATGAATATGAAAGTTTTGTGTCAGGGACACAGCTTTTACAGGGTTTTATTACTCAGTTATATTAAAATACATCTTACAAATAATACCTTAAACCTACCTAACGTTTAAAGGTGCTATTTGACTTGGGTCTTGGTTCAAAAGAGCCTTGGCTGCCAAAGCCTGAGCATGATACAAATACAAGTGGAGAGAGTGCCACAAAACGAGTCAATGAAATAACACCATGAAGCTAGCACAAACAAGTGAAAAAGCTTGTCCCTCAGTGACTATCTCCTCACCAATAGTACAAATAACAGTAGCATACATCCCTGGGCTTTGCCCTCGCCTTGGACAGAGGCAGGGAAAGTTGGAATTTCTGATAGGTAAGTCACAAAAGGGTTAAGAAAGTTAAAGGGCTTTTCAGAAACATAAGAGAAAAAAATCCTTTTTACAGTGTATATGATGATATGCCTGTAATTAAGTGAAATAGGTTAAAGTCTTGTTATGCTAGGATTAACATATGGTAAATACACCCATTGAATTACACTGAGGTTCATGTGGTGATTACATATAAAATTCCATGTAATGAGATATATTCATCATCAAAAGGTCTTTGGCCTTTAAGAAAATGTTACAACAATTACCCAGAGAACGTGAAAAGTCAATAGAGGTATAAATACATGTCTTTATGCCATCATTGTGGTTGGATTAATTTCAATAACACCGATCCCTGCTGACATTTAGCCATCAAGAGGGAGGACTAAGGTTACAGATACCAGCCCCTCAGCATGCTCTCCCAGTCTCTCTGGACAGCCACAAAGATGTTCTTCTTTCACCCTCACAAAAGTCCACTCTGTTAGAACCACAAAGATCAGAATCTTGTTTCATAATAAATGTGAACTGAAAATAATTTTGTGGTGATATGGTTTGCAATCATACAAATCTTCAGAAGGTTGTTACTGTAGGATCTCTCAAACTAGCTATACCAAGAGAGGTTAGACACCATGTACCTATGGAATAATATACTCTTAACTGGCTAGGAATCCAGGTGCAGAAAAAGATAAGGGATGGGATGGGGTGGGTGGGTAGGCGGTCAAGGTGATAGGAAATAAATATACTAAGACTTCTCTTCTTTTTCTGATCTTGAGTCCCTTTCTATCACCAGTATCTAGGCTTAGCAAAATTCAATTTCTATTTTTTATAATTTTGACAGATAATATCAATATTCATTATTTATATAAATTTTCACAATTGCAGGAAGTTGTGGAGGGGATGTCAGATAATAATTTAATGAGAGTAGATGTTGAAATTCAAAAAGTTGAAGTTTTGTTACCATTAAAACAAAAGTTGCCAATATCACCTGTCAAAATATATAGAGTAAATATCCTTAGATCAAACTTTAAGTTCTCAAGCATCAGTTTTCTTTCTTTGTATACTTGTAAATTTCTAGTATCCATGGAAATATCTTTTGTCAGTTTGTGTTTGCACAATGAAATTGACATTTACCGACACTTAATTATAAAAATCTAATCCTTCCAAAACTACCAGTGTCCATCTATACAGGTCTCCGTCAGCAGGGTCTACTCTTCCTGTACATCATAGTAACACTTCAGAAAGAGAGGAAACCAAAATCTGTCTGTAGGCCTGTATAGAATTAATGTCTGTCCCTCCATCTTCATTTGTACCCACTTACTTCTTGCATAGTGACATCTCATTTAATGGTCTTTGAGACAAGTAAAATCTCTCTATTTTATTATTTGCTCTGTTCCCTGGTACTCCACCAAGAGACATACACACCAGATCAGCTTAAAGAACTCTTTCAATCATTTTGCTCAATGACATGTGAACTTGGTAGCTCTGAATCTGAAACAATTACCTCATCCCATATTAAGCAGTGGGGCCCTTTGTCTGGCTTGTTGGAGAAGAAGAGTTGCCCCATTAAGGGTTAGAGAGCTAGAGTTACCTCCTACATGGAGGCAGCTCCATACCAGGTCAGTTTGGGGATGCTGACCTATCTCTCCCCCATCCCCTCCCACCAGGTGACCAGACGAGAAGGGAATTATTTATGCCCACATCTGTGCAGCAAAAGCCCTCATTTTCACCTGGACCAAGCTGAGCTGAACTCACCCTCCCAGTCATGGAAGTAGCTTAAATGCCAGGTTTTGTCATGATCTGCACTGGACATTACGCTAGTTGCTCCTATCTCGGGGGAAGCCTGGAAAGACATTTTCCCTTACCACCAGATTGGCGAGGTGAGGTGGGGTTTTTTTTTTGCCTCCACACAGTGGGTTGGAGGCTAAGTGTGTGTGTGTGTGTGGGAAATGAAAGGGGGATTAGGCTTTGATGTTGCAAGTCATTACGTATGTTTGGGGCGGATCTCCAGTGTAGGTGCTTCATAGGGAATGCTTATGGTGAGCAGAGAAAATGGATTGGAAAATGATTTAAAGGAGGTATCCTTTAAAGGAGTGGAAATGGAGTGGGTGTCAGAGCTCCTATGATTGGTACAGCAGGAAGTCAAACCTCCAATTTATAGCCCCCATTAACCCTCATTCAAGTGGGGGTGGGAGTGAGATCCCAGCAACAGGTTGGCTAAGCATTTGGATGGGGAAAAGGGAGGGCTGCAAACAGCCCCCTGGGTATCTGTAAATGATTATGGAATTACCTGCCCTGTACAAATTTTATCTGCCAAGCATGCCCAGACATTTTGGAATAAAGTTGCGGACTAATTAAACCACATCCTGTGTCTCCTGTCTTTCTTCCAGCATACCCAGGCAATGAAGACTGAACATAAAAAGATAGTGGTGGGACTCTGAGATTACTGTCTATCTTGGATGTTAGGCTAGATCTAGTTGATACAGTGATTTCAGACATAATAATGATAATAGCATAGGTGCGTATTTTTATTTACAAATATGTAATGGTATCCTCACAGCACTTGTATCAATAAAAATAACCACCCACAAAGTAATATAATAATAAAAATAAACAACATTGTTAATACAATGCACTAGTAAGGGTCATTCAAAGGCCTGACCAAACAAATGTCTTATAGTGTTGTCGGCAACTTGCCAGCTTTTGGGTTTAGTGGATAGATACATAAATATGTCCCCAGTATTGCATTTATTTTTCTCTTATTTATTGTGTCATTTTCTATATTATAGAATCACATTTGTTTTTGCTGTTTTCTTATAAAACTAGAGGGAGAAAGAACTATGTAGTCATATCAGTGCTTCTTATCATTTCACATTCTTCGTCTTGCTCACAAAACTGATTTGGACTTTTTATAGGACGCCAAACAACTAAGAACACTCTTTCTTGTCTATAATTTGCAAATGATATTTAGCCATGAGCTCTTGTTTGTAAGTATAAAAGTTTACATTGTAGCATATATAAAAGGCAACTGCCTTTTGTGGAATTTAAAAATACGCTAATTTTTATCAAAGGTTTTTCTTTCATGTTCTTTGATTACTAAGCTATATAAGTTAACCAAAAGATAACTAAGCATTAACCCATGCTGCAGTTTTTATCTCCTTTGGCAATCCTATGAGACTTTAGTTAAGTACATTAAATGGAGCATAAATCTTTAAATTGTTTTCATTAAGTCACATATTTAGAGTACATATCCCAGTTTATTTGATCATTTGTAAAATATTAGCTGCTGCACTGAAGATTTGTGACATGGTTTGTAGCAAGTGAACAAACATTTCTGGAGCGCACTTAAAATTTGTGCTGGAATGCATGGATAAGTTACAACAATTAGAGTTGGGAAAATTCATGTGTTTTTTCTTTATATAACTTGCAAATGTAAGTTTTCAGGTCAATAATAACCAGAGTCAAACTTTGAAGATAATTCTAATATTGAATTAATATTTTTCTGTTTGTATTTCTATTAATTTCCACAGTTTTACAGTCTTTTGTACTACATTTTATTAGCCAACCCTAAAATTGGAGAAGAGCTAAAGTTATGAAGGGCAGGTGCTGAGGATAGCGGAGTTTTAGTAGGCTAGTTCGTTTACAGTATCTTCCTAACCAGACAAGCTATTCCATCTTCAGCTCAACATGAGGTGTAGTAATACTTATGTTAAGTACCAATACTTTACATATGTTCCTGGATAGATGGTGTGAATATTACATTTGTGTTGAATGGTTCATTAAAAGTTTTCTGGCCTTGGATACACTAAATAATGATAGTTTGTTCATTCATAGCATCTTCTGTCCAAGAATTTCAGAGTGCTTTATAAATGTTAATGAATACAGCCTCAGAACACCACTGAAAGAGTGATGTCATCACCTCCATTTTACATGCGGAGAAACTCAGGAACAGAGAAATTAGGTGATTCACCCAAGCTCACAAACGAAATCAGCTGCAAAGCTGGGAATAAAACCAAGATGCTCTGATTCATAGCACTGCATGTTTAATATTAGCCTATCGACTTGCTTCTTGTTTACACAGCCTTTTGTGACCCCTACTGTTGTCAAAGAGAGTAGAATATGGGCCATAGGTATCTTCATTATCCATCTGCCAATGGTCAGGACAACATGTTTTCATCATGTCCTCATACAAAAATGAGTTTTAAATACTTCACTAAGGCCTGGTCCTGCAAGCCTTATTCACATGAACAATCCTTACTCATGTGAGTAATCCCATTGCAGTCTCAATGAAATCATCAGAGCTATTTATGTGATTAAGGATTTGCTATATGGACTGTTTTTTCCTTAAATTTTTTTATAAATTTGAAATTATATTGTGAGGACGTGTTTAAAATGTGGTGTTCTTAACACCTCATTGCCGAGAGAGGCGACTACAGTATTTACATAGAAGGTGTTCTGGAAATTTCAGCTGCTTAAGAATCTGACAGATAGCTGCTGCCGAGTCTTGTCAATGGGATACATGTGGAGCATCAGCTTAATTTAAGTCTCAGAAATGTAGGCCAACTTTACACTGCCAATCTGGTGGAACTATGTGTGGCAAGAAGTCTCTCTATATTATACAGTACTAACCCTTAAATCATTCAACTTATGCCTTTGCAACTAGTTTTTACTTTGGGCATTTATGATGTTCCCTGTATGTCTCAGTACAGAGCAATACATACATCTAGGGAATCATGGAATCGTATTATTTAGTAAGAAAAACATTCTAATGCAGGCATCCTATTTTGGTTTGAAAATTGTACTCCTCATGTGACATGAATGTATGGCGAACAGTTCAAAGAGTGTTATACTTGGTAGCAACACTTCATAGTGTGTATAAACATTGCTAAAACTTGATTTAAAAAAGCAGCAAATATGATGGCTCTAGGGTAAAAAAGAGGAGATCTAAATATGTCCCTATTTAATTTGACATATATCTGCATCTTAGTTCATCATGACCAAGATCTAAGAACTTTCTCTTTCAGTTACTGGAAGTCTTTAGTACCTGATTCAGTCCTTCATATGTGTACAAGGGACTAACCCACTGAGTTTCAGTTTATATTTATTTTGAATCACAGTGATTAATTTTCTGTGATTTTAAAGATGAACTGCTAAATAATACTCAACAATTTCCATCCCCAGTTAGAGTGCTGTGCTTTAAGCTTTCACTGGCATGACTATATAGACTAGTTTTACGATCACTAACACACCATTTGGGAATCAGTAACACATTGTTAAAAACTTATGTACAACAGTCTTTTGTTGGCAATGAAATAGCCCTTTTGTGTTAATATTGCAGCCCTGCTTATTTTAAGAATGCCATACATTAAGCAAATGTGATAGGTTGTCATTCATTGATAAATTATGTGAGTTGATTAGCAATCTGAAATCTGCATGGGACCTCACTATGTTTTTCACAAATACGAGGCCTAAAAAGTGCTCCTTAGATAAAAGACACAAAACATAAAAGTAAAGTTGACTGATAACCCTTTCTAAAAGAAGAGCTATTAGTAAGTCCCATTGCTTAGACTTCTAGTAAACACTTGAATAACTCTTGATTACTGTTAACCTACAAAATGACAGTTTTTTTCAATGACAGCACAATGGGGTGTGTTGTCTTAACTATGCAGCTCAATTCAATCGAATGAGACTTTCTTGGCATGATGAGCTGTACAAGTGTTGGCAAAGTGTACAAAAGTAAAAACTACATACATCATTTTGCTGAATTGCTTTTTATATCCAAAGGCAATGATCAGGAATTTGAATCAGGAATTATTACTCTAGCAATTCTTATTTGTGGATAGTCAAAGTGGCCATTTTAGAATTAGAAGTGCAAGCATTATATCGTAGTGCTTCACAGAATAATTACCAGGTAACGAATTAGGTCATAATTTGTATGTATTTGATTGTAAGTATTCTTGCCAGCAAGTTAAGAAAGTATGGGCTGGATGAATGGACTATATGATGGATAGAAAGCTGGCTAGATCATCAGGCTCAATGGGTAGTGATCAATTGCTCCATGTCTAGTTGGCAGCTGGTATCAAGCAGGGTCGGTCCTGGGGCCGGTTTTGTTCAATATCTTCATTAATTATCTGGAAGATGGCGTGGACTACACCCTCAGCAAGTTTGCAG